>NW_026558209.1:2110950-2238718 GCF_026930045.1 Uloborus diversus
CATTGGGATGGTCGTCAAGTTTTTGCATGTGTCATTTCGTTTTTGTTGGGAATATTGCTTCCTCGTCAAGCATGGGGAGGGATCAGAATGATAAGAAAGATATAGAAGAAAGTTTTGTGATGGCCACAACATACTAGTTTTTTGCATTTTTGTCATCTATTGTACATTAGCTTCATTGTACGAGCTCGCTTATTTGGTTTCTGCTGAAAAAAGGCGCAAAAAAAACGCAGAATTTCAAGATTTCCCTATGGTTGATATTGAATCCAATAGATATTTCTTCAAATATCTCGAAAACTCATTTCTGTAGATACAGTTATTTACCTACACCCGGCAGTATTATATTGAAGAGTTACTTTGTAACAAAAGGGATGAGGGCAAGGGCGCCCATATGCAAAATTTTAAGGGGGGTCAAAAATTTTCGCCATGGAAACTGATTTCAGTACAGATTAGAGACATTAAAATATGACATTTTTAATAACTTATTCATTAATGGCTGGAAAAGAAATTTTTATGCATTTTTGCCAAGAAAAAAGCACTAAAAGCAAGGAAGTTCTCATTTCTAAGCGGAGGCTTGAGCCCCCCCCCCCCTTTGCCTCCCTATATGAGCGCCCTTGGAAGAGGGCGATCAAAAACGCTGAAAAAATAAAAGTGTCACATCATTATGGACAGCCCCTAAACACATAGAAAAGTACAGACAAAATTTTTAAATAATTATCTTAGTTTTTATCCTTGAAAAAATGAGTGTCTTCTAGAGGAGCAACTCTAAAATAACGGCATTCTAAATCAACGAAAGGAAGATTTGAGGGGAAACATAATCCTTGCATGAAAGTATACAATACAGTCGGACCTCCATATATCGAACTTCCACACATCAAAATTTTCTATATATCGAAATCCCAGCAAATTTCTATGTTCATTGCTTAGAAAAATTGTTTCTATATACCGAAAAAATCTCTGTATATCGAATTTTTTTCGAGATATTCCTAGATTTTGTTTTCCACTTTAGACTGTGTTTGTCTCATGAAACTGAAGGTTAGGCGAGAAAATTATGTTCACTAAAGGTTGCTGCGAAACTCATAAGGAATCTGGGGTTGAGGGGTGTGTAAATAGCTCGTTGTTCTGTTCTGGAGTTCTTAAATTCCCTCAAGTTCATTTCAAATCTTAGTTGTAACCAGTAACACTGTAAAACCTGTTTCAAGTTATCCCTTTTGTCTGTTGATTATCATTCCCAGTCTTTTTAGCTTCAATAAAAACCATTCAAGTTAAGTAGATTGATTTTTTACTTTTCTCACGATTACATTGTCAAAACGAAAATCCCCTCATGTTGCGGATCGAGTTGAATTACCGAAGAATGAAGATGTATGCAGGCGCAAAATGTCATTTCTGTTAATTTTGTAATTATTAATCTTCATTTAATTCGATGCTCGTATATATTAGAAATAGGGTTTCATACACGAAAATTTGCTTTGAATTTAATGTTTTAGGAGATTTTTTATGATAATTTTATCATAGTTTCCATATATCGAAATGTCTATATATCGAATTTTTTTCCAGCAATTTGCTACTTCGATATATGGAGGTCCGACTGTATTTAAGGAATTCAGCAACATAGTTAACAATTTTCTACTATAAAAATAATTTAAAATAGGTACTACCTTTCTCTTGTGCATGCATGTCATTTCCTTCCGAAAATGCTGTTTTTATTTGACTGTAAACAAACTTTTAATAAAAATATTTCTATGAAACAATTTTTCTTCAGTACTGTCATCTACTAACAGTAAAATCGACCAACAGTGTGTTGAACTGTTACATAATGAATAGAAAAAAAACACAGGGCTTTGAATAAGTCATTATCTCCTATTTCTTGGCGTACTCTATATTCAAGTATGGCATGAAAAGCATATTAGATTTGTTGTTCTTGAAAAAGATATTTATTTTCCCTAAATTATGTAGTTATGCTTGTCTTTTGATGTTTGTAAATGAGGTCTTGCTGAAATGACTGCCATTCCCCCCCCCCCTAAAGGTCAATTTTACAGGTTTTACTGTACTACTATTTTTCATTGCTTTTAGCAACAATTAAAAAAAAAAAAAAGCGTCACACAAAAAGGCTGTGGATTAAAATTTCCTCATAGAAAAAGTTTCACTTCCAACAATAAAGTTGATGACCGAGTTTAAACGATTTTGTGGCATCATTGAGACAGACAACTTTTTTTTTTCAAACATCATCTTTTAATAGCCATTATTAATACATCTTTGCACATAAAACATAACATAGCTCAGTAACATCCACACCGCTAACAATAACACATTTTACGGTAACCATGTCGTCGTTGCCATAGATACGTATTGCATACACGTAACAATAAACGAGAATACTTCGGCAAGCACTTTTGAATTTACATCCATTTTTACAAAAATAAAAAACTTGAGATCCTATCAACGAAAGGCAGATTTGTTTTGTTACATTGTGCAATCAAACTACAAAAATATTTCTTGCATTTACTTTGATCATTTATTTTTGACCTTATACCTGAGTAACAAGCATTGTTATAAAAAGTTTCTAATCATTTCAGAAATTTTTTTTACAGATAATGACATGAGTTATAGTTCATGAATATTCTAGTAGACATATTGCCCTGATTTTTGATTTTATCAAAATTGACTCATTGTTAAAATCCTATTCAAACTCAATAAAGTATGATACTCGACAGGGGCCAATCCAGGATTTTTTTCTCGCTACCTATTTTTGTAAAAGTATTGCATCATTCTATATTTGTGAAAGTTTTTTTCATCATTAGCACTGTTTTTGTGAAATTTTATAAAGAAGCATCCTCATTTTTGTAAAAGAGAAGTAGAATAAGTGAAATTTTAGTTCCGAAAGTGTAAATGTCATCTAGTATTATTTTTAACAGGTTTCATTTTTGGGGGGGGGGGGAGCTAAAAACCTAAGAAGTACCAAAAATACCATATTAGTTTTAGCTTAATGGGCTCTGTACTGTGTATAATACATGAAATTATGAGAAAAAACGGTTTCCCAAAACAGATGTTGAAAGATTGCGATACTATTGCATAAATACACTTTGGCGAGAAACAGCTAAAATGAGTTAAAATACCACAAAAAGGTTTCTATTTAAGCGATTGTTCATATAAACCTGCTTAGAATGTTATTTTATGAGTAAATTTTGTTTTAAACAGAGAAATAAATTTTATATTTTAAAATGTGAATTTTTGAAATTTTTGATGTTTTTGTGAAGCCACTGATTTCACTACTTGATTTTTGTGAAAGTACCTATTTCAAAACAAGATTTTTGTGAAGCTACCGAGAAACGGTAGCAAAATCAGCCTGTATTGGGCCCTGCTCGATGATTAAAGTTTTTTTTTTAATGGTAACATTAGTCAAAAGGACATTGAAAATCGGGTGAACAGGATTAAATTTAACAGAAGTTGGCTTTTTTAAGTTTAACCACATTGAGAAATATTGCTAGGAAACTGTTATTCAAACATTTATCACAGATAAAGCTCAAACATTGAAGCAGTTTCTGACATCAAAAGGGAAGTTGGCACTAAATATATCGTGGGACATTTAAAAAGGAAAAAAAAGTTATTCATATAAAGTGTAAGAAATAGGAAATTTCAGTTCAAATGTAAGATTATTTCATTAACAAAGACTTGTCGACCCGACTCAAGAAATAAGAGTTGTGGAGATTCAAAAGAAAATGTTATTACAATCAGTAAGATTTTTTTTCTTTGACACGTTTAGTATATCACCAAACTTTAGAAGTAAGAATTGAAAAGATTGTAGAGCTCAAAGTAAGAGACATGTCACTAAAATGAGGGAAATTTAGAAAAAAATTTCATCAACATCATCTGATCAGAGAGGGTCTAACGAACAGTGTTAGAAACAGTATAGTTAAAACCAGGGAATATTTTAATGTTTTTTTTTTTTTTTTTTTTTTTGGGCAATTGCCCACACAGTCATGGCCCCACACTAATATAATAAAATTGGCCCCACACTCAAATAAAATTGCCCACCTACATTTTCCTTTTTTTTTTTTTGTTGTTGAATTTGGTTGTATTAAAATGAAAATGAATGGTTGTATTATAATGAATGAAATTTTAAAAATTCAAAAACTCAGTGACTGTTTGAACTATTTTAAACGCCGAGTCACAGAGTTTATGTTCTTTACACTCTATTCCTATCGAACAAAACGACCATTAGCAATAATTTCCCCGATTCCAATTTTCACACCCCGACTCTTTTTTGACGATTATTCAACTAACACAAACCGCACATTTACAATCACCCCCCCCCCCCCCGTTCCGAGGAAGTTGGAGTTGCCCACACAGTCAAATTTCCTTAAAATATGCCCTGGTTAAAACAGTGTTCGATGTCATGTGATTAGAATTTAAATTTGATTTATGATTTGATTCAAACACAAGATTTTATAAGTGGTCATCATGGATAACCCAGGGGTGATTGTGAATCCATGAAAAAATACCTGAACTTTTTTTTTCCCCAAGAAGAAAAAGTGTTTTGATGGGCATATATATATACACATTATGTGTATGTACACATTATATTATGTATATAAATCATTTATATACATAATTGTTTGTTGGGGCTAAAACTCGAAGAGAGAATTAAAGATTAATTTTTCCAAGAAGAAAAAGTGTTTTGATGGGCATATATATATACATATTACGTGTATGTACACATTATATTATGTATATATAATGTGTACATACACGTATATAATAATTTACATACATAATTATTTGTTGGGGCTAAAACTCGAAGTTTTAATTGAACTTCATACGTTCATGTGCATGGAGAGAATTAAATTCTTTTAATTTTTTTCATTTCTTAAAATTTTTCAAGGATTCTTCTTATCTAGCCTTTATTCAATCCCCCACCCCAGCTGTTCTTCGATAATTACCATAGAGTTTACAAACCATGACCGTAGCTTAAGCTTTATACCAAACAAAACGTCTTCAATTTGGACTTTTGGCATTTCATCAATCGCCCTAAATTTTGCAAAAGTGGGTTTTCCTGAAAATATAGAAGTTCCGGTATTTTCGAAGATGAAGATACCGGAATTCAAGATGAAAATACCGGAAATCCGGTAAAATACCGGAACACAATCGCCCCTGGGATAACCACTTGTTTCTGACACTGGAACATGTTCAGTAAACAGTAACTCTTTACTTTTTGCGCAACAATATAAAAAACAAAAGCACCATGGGGGAAGGCAGGAGGAGTGATACGTAACTGCGGGAAAACAGTGAGAGAGTACCCGAGAACACTCGTAGGCATTTTTTTCGGGAAGTCAGCTTCACTCGACCTTGAGCTCCGTGGCGCCATCTTTGGTCACCAGCTGCACCAGGCTCCCGCTCTTGGGCCGATCTTCGCCACTCGCCCACTTTAGCATTAAACTGCGGGGGAAAGAATTCCATAGTAAATATTGGGTCGATTTAACCCACAAATGCATTCTGATGTCATTTGACTAGGGCCGGATTTAGGGGAGGGCTACTGCCCCGGGGCCTCCACAACAAAGGGGCCCCCACAATAAAATTTTTACAAAATATCCTAGCTTTCACGGGTCAAAAATATCGTATATATACATATATATATCGATATATTCGGATATACAGTAGAAGACCGTTATAACGCACACCTTGGGACCAGAGCTTTTGCGTTATACAGGTTTTGGCGTTATATAGATCATTTCACACATTTTGAAACTAATATTCAGAATATATCTATATATTAGCACTTCAGAATGAGTTTTTTTCTGCAATGAGTATTAAAGCACCCATATTACAATTAGTTATTCACAAATAAATATGTTTCACAATCAAAAGAAAGTGAAATATCCTGCACTTCTGCTAGCGCCATGGTTTGCATAACAGCTGCCTTTGCAAGAGCCATCTGGTATTTTCTGTTTACTGTAAGGGGGGTACTAATTTCCATTTAAAAGCTTTGGATTAAGATGGGAAGATGAAAAACTGTTCCAAAATAACAATTTTTATGTTTGCATAACAAAACAGAGGTATTTTTTAAATTTCAAAACCTATTGTTTACTTCTGGAAAGTTGTACGGTTTGTAGAGAATTGCGTTATATAGGTCGGCGTTATAAAGGTATTCTACTGTATATCATTAATATAACAAAGTAATACAATATTCCCTTTTCACTTGTAACTTATATTCATGAAATTATTGGTAGGTCGAGCCCTGATTAGGGGCCTCTACTCCTTCGTTTGCCCTGGGGTCTCCACACTTCCAAATCCGGCCCTGTATTTGACAACATACCCAACTGAGTCTTCTAAAATAGAATGAAAATAAATTGCAGCTCTAATTGCCAATAACCAAGAAAATATCCACCGAAGATATTATTGCATCCATTTAAAACTTTTAAATGCAATTGGCGATGGAAAACAAAGATGGTTTTCTTTTTCCGCATTTGCAAATGTGGAACTTCGTTTTTTATAAAGAGAGTTAAATTATGTAATTAAGAGTTAAATAATATGATGTAAAAGAACTCAAGAAAAATTTTATACCAATAACATAGTACTGCACTATAAATAGAGGAAAAAAAATATGATAGTGTCATGTAATAAGGATGAAAATCAATTGAGAGTTTAAAGAGAAAAAAAAATCCGATTAATTTTTTAAATAAAAATATTTTGGCAAAAAAAGTAATAGAAAATACTTCAAAACTTCTGCTGGAAATTGTTCTAAAATGTAAAAAAATAATTTTATTCTTTGAACACTAACGATACAACTTTTAAATCTAATTTTTAGAATCGGCACAAAACTGATCGGTAAAATAAAGTGTTATCCTTTCCAATTACATTTATCAGAAATCCCACTCAAAGTTAAGCATGAAACATTTATAATCACTCAAATTTGTCGTTATCAATATTAATGTATGCAAGTCCGGAATTTGCTTGTTGGGTCCATTTAAATTTGTATTAATAACATTTATGGTTACATTTTGTTTAATCTATCGTTTGTAAATCGACTTCGTAAATTATGTTTAAAAGTCATATCGATAATGTTCAAAAAATTAAATTACAGTAGAAGACCATTATAACGCACACTTTGGGACCAGAGCTTTTGCGTTATACAGGATTTTGCGTTATATAGGTCATTTCACACATTTTGAAACTAATATTCAGAATATATCTATATATTAGCACTTCAGAATGAGTTCTATCTGCAATGACGTACTAAAGCACTAATTATACACAATTAGTCAATCACATACAAATATGTTTCACAATCAAAGGTAAGCGAGTTATCCTGCACTTCTACTAGCTTCATGGTTTGCATAACAGCTGCATTTTCAAGAGCCATCTGGTGTTTTCTTTTTACTGTGAAATTTGTTTCCATTTAAAAGCTTTGAATTAAGATGAAACACTGTTTCAAAATTAAATGTACCTAACAATTTTTATGTTTACAAGGCAAGGCAAAACAGAGAGATTTTTTAAACTTTAAAACCTATTGTTTACTTCTGAAAAGTTGTGCAGTTTATAGAGAATTGCGTTATATAGGTCGGCGTTATAAAGGTATTCTACTGTATTTTTAGTTTTTAAAGCAATTCGCAGCTACAGCTCTTTTCTTCGCCAAAAAAAATATCAGAAATGAGATGAGATTGAATAGATGAAATGAAGTATACCTGGCCACAAACTCCAGGGGCGTCCAAGACCCGAAGTCTGCCTTGGGCATGAACTTGCGGTTCATTGGGGTGTCCAGGGTGACCGGTAAGATGGCCAAGGTCACAGAGTCCTTGGGAGTTCCACTCTTGTCGGCCGACAGACTCTTGACCAGCTGGTGGACGGCCGCCTTGGCCATGCCGTAACCGATCATGCCTGCCGGAAGAGACCAATATCGTTCAATGTCGTAGATAGAGATTCGGTGAAGTTCTCAATTGAGGTAGTGAGAAGCAAAGGGATGCAAGTGGCAAAATTAAAAATTTGGAGATCACCAGGTAGGTGAGCCCCTCCTCTGCCTTGGGGCAAGAGATGGTACTAGTAGCCCTGGTAGGTGCTGCTGTATAGTATGATTTAGAAAAAACAACATCAATGAAAGCCTACCTAGAATTTGATCTTTGAACTCGTTCTACTCGAAACTTAAAATAGTCCACTAGCATCCCTTTGCTTCTCACTGCCTCAATTGTAATGTAACAGATAGGTCAACATTTAAAAGAAATGAGCCTCTGGACTCTTTTCAGTAAGAAAAAGAAGCAGATTTTGCAACATAACTTTGTCTTGCAAAATTTAGATTAAAAGATATTCATTGCACACACCTGGAGATAAAAAGATTGCGTTTTACAGATGATCTAGATTCAGGAGCTAAATTTCATTTTTTATAGGAATAGTGAAGATCACCATCCAAGGTTCAAAAGAGTTACTCAAAGTTTCAGTGAATTTGACTAGATAAGCAGTTTGTGCATTCCCACACTATAAGTTTGCGTTGAATGGACAAATGTCGCAAAGCACAATTTTAACATTTTGCAAGTCATTATTTTGACTTGTCAGCAGGCAGAATTTGACCAGCTGGTGGACGGCCGCCTTGGCCATGCCGTAACCGATCATGACTGCCGGGAGAGACCAATATCGTTCAATGTCGTAGATAGAGATTCGATGGAGTTCTCAATTGAGGTAGTGAGAAGCAAAGGGATGCAAGTGGCAAAATTAAAAATTTGGAGATCACCAGTACACATGGTAGGTGAACCTCTCCTCTGTCTTGGGGCAAGAGATGGTACTAGTAGCCCTGGTAGTTGCTGCTGTACAGCATGATTTGGAAAACAATTTCAACGAAAGGCCTACCTAGGATCTGATCTTTAAACGTGTTTTAGTCGAAACTTAAAATAGTCCACTTGCATCCCTTTGCTTCTCACTGCCTCAATTGCAATGTAACAGATAGGTCAACATTTAAAAGAAATGAGCCTCTGAACTCTTTTCAGTAAGAAAACGAGGCAGATTTTGCAACATAACTTCTTGCAAAATTTAGATTCAAAGATATTCATTGCACACACCTGGAGATAAAAAGATTGCGTTTTACAGATGATCTAGATTCAGGAGCTAAATTTCATTTTTTATAGGAAGAGTGAAGATCACCATCCAAGGTTCAAAAGAGGATTGATTTTACTCAAAGTTTCAGTGAATTTGACTAGATAAGCAGTTTGTGCATTCCCACACTATAAGTTTCCATTGAATGGACAAATGTTGCAAAGCGCACTTTTAACATTTTGCAAGTCATTATTTTGACTATCAGCAGGCAGAATTTTGACCAGCTGGTGGAAGGCCGCCTTGGCCATGCTATAACTGATCATGCCAGAGGGGGAAAACCGATATTGTTAAATATCATATTTAGAGATTCGACAGAGCTCTAATTTGTAATGCAAAAAGAATGTAACAGATAGGTCAGTATTTGAATGAAATGAGCCTTGGGACTCTTTTTGGTAAGAAAAAGAGAAAGGCTTAAAGAAGCTAGTTGCAACATTACTTCATCTTGCAAAAATTTTGGTATACTAAAAGATATTCACTGCACACACCCTTATGCAGTTATTAAAAACCAAATATGTACTTGGAATAGATTTTCGAAGTAACTGATAATGTGGGAAGTACAGGTGTCCCTTGTACATCAAGGTTAATTTATACCATGCTATATCAAAACCTTGCTGTACAAGACATTTCTATATCTTTAATTTTTACATTAATTATGCATGCAGGCAACATAAATCGGGGAAATATGCGGGTGGGCTGAATTGAAACTGTGTTATGCTAACCTTTATAATAATACAAATCAAGGCCATATCATATCGAAGTGTAGTCTTACAGAGTCAAATTTTTATGGCAGCTGAAATCTCATTTTAATAAAACATACAAATGTTCATAAAAAAAGCTTTTAAAAAAATCTCAACTTTTCTTACAAAGAACAAAATGCATACTGTCAAAAAGAAAAATCAAGTAGGCTTTATTGCAGCAGAAAAAAATTATCTGTGCAATAGCAATAAAAAAATATTTGTATAAAATAAAAAAAATAGAATATTTTGCTATATTTTTTGTTATTTGCAAATTGTAGCTTAATGTTATCGTTTTTTTACCATTGAATAACAACGGAATTAAAATTCAATTTTCTTTATATTGCATTGTATCAAAACCGTGTAACATTAAATGCCACTTTTATACTGCGCAATATCGAATCCGTGTTATAATAATCACAAATTTTGTATTAAGCAATATCGAAACCGTATATCGATTAAGCAATATCAAAAAATATTAAGCAATATCGAATGTTGTACAAGGGACGCCCGTCTAGGGTTAGAAACAAAAAATTGACCTGGGGTGGCCTCTAGGGCTGCCTTGGCTCCCGTGAGGGTAAGGAGCCCTTCTTCCTTCAAGTAGAGAGACGCCAGTCTAGCAGAGATGGCGCTGGTCCACACACTCTGCTTCCACATCAAGTCTGCGTTCTTCACCATGTCTGGAAGTTACACCAACAAAATAAAAAAAAAACATTTTTCAACAAACATATTCGAATTTCTTCATTTATATTCCAGCTTTGACTCACATCAGACTTTTTTTTTTTAATTGCAAACTTCAGTTACTGATTAATTTATAAGAATAACCAAACTTGAAATTTATAATACAATAGAATATTATGGGGTTGCTGGTCTTCATGACCTTATTTGGCGCACCCACCTATTATATGTAATGCATACCGACAGAGGCGGAGATTGGGACTGAAAAATGGGGGGGGGGGGGCAAAAAGAATGAAAAAAAGAAAAAACTTCAAAATTTTTCTAAGCCTGGTTTTTAGAGCATATGAGTGGTTATTGATGCAAATCTAACAACTTAACTCACGTTTGCTTAAGATTCTGATAAATTATGTACACAATAGCTTTCTCCAAAGAAACATGAGTTAGACTGACATTATTTACCCCATAGTATTTGGAGATGGGTAATAAGTTTATTAAGCAAGTATGGCTTGTGTGAGTAAAACAATTGATTTACTAATATCTAAACAATGAATATATAAACTAAAAGGGACTGCTTGTGCTAGATAATGTTTCGTAAACAGATATACAAAGTAAGACAAATAATTAGGATCTTAAAGATTTGACACTTTTGCTTTTTTTTATAATTTCTAGTTTTGGTTACCAAATTGGAAAATAAAATAAATAATTGGACCATAAAAATTGCGGGGAAGGGGGGCCACTGTATCAGTGCCACTGTACACTGATATCTTGGACATTTCGCTGCAACCCTCATCCATTCCCACAGCACCCCAGGGTGCCGTGGCACCTAGTTTTTGAACCTCTGGTCTAAGCAATAACAGAAAGTTTTAAAAGTTTTAGAGGCCGAGGAGGGCCCAGAAATCAAACTGACAAAAGGCCAGGGCCGGATTTGGAAGTGTGGAGGCCCCGGGGCAACGAAGGGGTCGAGGCCCCCAATCAGGGTTCAAAAAGAACATATTTTTGAAAATATCCAATACTTTGATATATATCCGAATATTTTGATATATATGTACATGTCTGATATTTTCGATCAGCACTTTAATAGAAAATACATCCAGAAGTTACTGCTATTTATTTTTTCATGTTATTATTATTATTATAATTTATAGACTTAAAACTACTGTTTCTTATTTGTATCTAAATATACATTTCATTTTAAAAGTTATGTACTTTTAAGGTTATTTTCATATGATATTTAGAAATATTCTTTGTAGAAATACAAAAAAAAAAAATGTCTGGGAGAAAAAACGTAAAATTTACTGACCCGTGAAAGTTAGGACATTTTGTAAAAATTTTATCGGGGGGGGGGGCTTTGTTGTGGAGGCCAGGGCAGTAGCCCTGTCAGCCCTCCCTTAAACCTAGCCCTGCAAAAGGCCCAAATACAAATAGAAATGTGACGACCAGCAACAGGCTCTGGGCTCAACTAGGCTGGTCCTAGTCAATTAATTAGTCCCCAATGAAGATCAATGGTCTTCTTAAAGCTAGCCACTCCCTTGCTCATTACCGCCTCTTCCGGTAAGCTGTTCCGAGTGCCAACTACCCTGCTAAAGAAATGTTTTTTCCTCATTTCCAGGTTAGCCTGAGATTTGAATAGCTTAAAACAATGACCCCTCGTCCTGCTTTCTGTGTAAAAATGTAATCCATTAACATTTTTCATTTCGATAAATTTAACAGAATCATGTCCCCTCAGAGTCTCCTTTGCTCAGGGCTATACATGTTAAGCCTATTAAGTCTGTTATCATAGTCTAAATCTGAAAGTCCGCTTACTAGTCTAGTTACCCTTCTTTGAACCCTTTCCAATACAGAAATATCTTTCCTCAGATAAGGTGACCCAAACTGCACAGCATACACCAAATGGGGTCTTACTAAACTCTTATATAAAGGCAGAAGAACCAGGGCTGGATTTGGAAGTGCAGAGGCCCCTAATCAGAGTTCAAAAAGATCATCATACTTTCGAAAATATCCGAATACTTTGATATATATGTATATACCGTATTTTCCTGCATATAATCAGCAGATTATCTGCTAAAGAAGGCAAAGTTTATCAGGTGCGGATTATAAGCAGCCGCGGATTATCTGTGATTCCCCCGCCCCCCCCCCCTTAACACCAACGCATTGAACCTCAATATTTTTACAGTACGATTCACCGATTAAGACAGTACGCCGACCGAGTGTTGTTTATTTTACGGAGCACGCATGTTCTTCTTCGCTGCCTGCCGGTATGTTGGTTATTTTACGTTGCTCGAATGTTCCTCTTGACGATTCAGGTCATGTAAAATAAACAAGAATACAGTGAAGGAGTAAGCCATTTGTGCAAGATTAGACCATTAGCTCCTTTGTCTTGACTCTTTGTTTTTCAAATAATTAGCATACTATAATCAAGATTTCAAGAAGAAATCATTATATTTTAGATTATAATTCAGATTAATTTTGATTATGCCTTCAAAGTAATTACTTTTTCACGTTTTTAGTAGTGATGTGCCGGATCGTTAAAAAAGTAGATCCGCGGATACGGATCCAGATCATCAATGCCAAGATCCGCGGATACGGATCTCAAAATTTTTTTTTACCCAATTCAACTACCCAAGTGTAACATTTGATACGGAAGGTATTCCCGTCAGAGTAATGGCAGTTTCTTCAAAAAATGTCAACTGCGGCACAAATATAATCAGGACTATGATTTATTCTTTAAAGAAATCTCCGTTAAAATGAGGGAGGGTGGGAAGGAACCGGGCAGCGCTGCACTAATGCTTAGATGGAATGAAAAATTATTTCTAGCTTACTGGCTTACTCGGTAAATGTAGGATACAGGAGCAAGAGTGTAAACCTGCTACTGGACAGGCTAGAAACAATTTTTCGCATTTTATTTCAGCATAAATGCAGCGCTGACCCATTCCACCCAGATTACTCCAACCGACAAAATACAGAGCCGGAACACCTTTACAAACAGAACTTAGTCTCACTTTTTTTTTTTTGAAGGATGCCGAGAAAAACCGAAATGAAGAATATCAGAAACCCCAAATCAATAACAAAAACTAATATTAAATTAAAAATTAAAAAACAAAACATGTCCCAGAGAGCCGACCTCATATTAAAATGAATTTCGCAGGTCAGAACACGCATTTGTTAACAAATATGAACTGACACACTGACAGCAGGTAAAAATTTTAAATCATTGAGCTTTTTCTCCTTATCTTCCGACAATGAAATCGCTACCAATCACGCGTATAAAGGCTTAGAATTGCATTTAAAATTTACTTAACAAGATTATAGCTCCTACTGTATATCAGTTGGAAGTTTCAAATAAATATCAAACGCAGAAAACTTCATTCTCTCAATGAGGGCCAACATTTTTAACGTACGGGTAAATTTTTACTACTATTATTGTGAAAAACGTTAAGTCGATTTTTAATTAATATATCTGGTAATTAAAGTTCTACAAAAAGCTTTTGAACGAAAAATGAACTATCAAAATCGGTTCACCTGTTTAGAAGCTTACGATGCTACAAACACTGATACACACTTTTAAAACTTATTTCCCCTTCCTTTTTGCAACGGGAGGGGGGGGTATAAATTGGTTTCTGAATGATACCTTTTAGTTCAAATAGGGAATAGAACCTAATTTGAACGGTATTTAAGAGTCTTTTGTTCAAATATTTAAAAATTTTTAAAATAGAAATGATCCGTTTAAGATCCGTCAAAAAGTAACGGATACGGATACAGATCTTTATTTTCCCTCGGATATCCGCGGATACGGATATTCAGAACATCACTAGTTTTTAGTCTAGTTGCTCAAATGGTATGTTAAATTCAACTTTTATCTTTTTACATCCTATTATCTGCGGATTATACGAAGCTTTTTTTTTCTCCGGGCCGATTTTAGGACCTGCGGATTATAGGCTGCCCGCGGATAATACGCAGGAAAATACGGTATTCGATATTTTCGATTTTTTGACCCGTGAAAGTTAGGATATTTTGTAAAAATTTCATTGTGGGGACCCCTTTGTTGTGGAGGCCCAGGGGCAGTAGCCCCGCCTGCCCTCCCCTAAATCCGGCCCTGAGAAGAACCACCTTGGCTCTTGGCAGCCCCTGCTCTCCCCGATCACCAAGATGGCGGACCTGGGGTTTAGTCCCCCTAGATACAACAGTCGGGGCCGGATTTAGGAGAGGGCAGGCGGGGCTACTGCCCCTGGGGCCTTCACAACAAAGGGGCCCCCACAATGAAATTTTTACAAAATATCCTAACTTTCATGGGTCGAAAATATCGATATATACATATATATATCAAAATATTCGGATATACAGTAGAAGACCGTTATAACGCCGACCTGTATAATGCAATTCTCTATAAATCGCACTACTTTTCAGAAGTAAACAATGGGTTTTGAAGTTTAAAAAAGCCCTCTGTTTTGCTTTGCAAGCATAAAAATTATTAGGCAAATTAAATTTTGAAAGTTTTTCACCTTTCCATCTTATTTCAAAGCTTTTAAATTGAAAATGAGTACTCATAGTAAACAGGAAATACCAGATGGCTCTTGAAAATGCAGCTGTCTTGCAAACCATGAAGCTAGCAGAAGTGCAGGATTTTGATTGTGAAACATTTATTTGTGAACAACTAATTGTAATATTGGTGCTTTAATACTCATTGCAGACAAAACTCATCCTGAAGTGCTAATATATAGATACATTCTGGACATTAGTCTTAAAATGTGTGAAATGATCTATATAACGCAAAATCCTGTATAACGCAAAAGCTCTGGTCCCAAGGTGTGCGTTATAACGGTCTTATACTGTATATCAAAGTATCGGATATTTTCGAAAATAGGATGATCTTTTCGAACCCCGATTAGGGGCCTCCACTCCTTCATTGCCCCGGGGCCTCCGCACTTCCAAATCCGGCCCTGACAACAGTCTAACTCCACTCATATATCCCACATGAAAATACTAAAATTAATAAGCTGTAAGAATACTTTAATTTCCATACATACCAACTTATACAAATACAAAAGTGACGACCAGCAACAGGCTCTGGGCCCAGCTAGAGGGGTCCTAGTCCATTTACAATCCCCAGTGAAGATCAATGGCCCTCTTAAAACTATCTACTCCCTCGCTCATGACCACCTCTTCCGGTAAGCTGTTCCCAGGTTCCACTACCCTGCTAAAATAATCATTTTTCCTAACAACCATGTTAGAGCCTGAGATTTAAATAGCTTGAGACAATGACCCCTCGTCCTGTTTTCAGTGCTAAACTTCAGCCCCGTAACATCTTTCGCTCAGGGCCGTATTAAGGATTTCGGGACCCATAGGCATTAGCAGTGTTGGGGCCCCCTCACACGTGTATTTTATACATAAACTCATATATTATTTCTCTAGCCTGTATTTCTGTTAACATGCAAATCCTTCAAATTTCATAGCTTACCCCTCAATTTTAAAACTTATAGTTTTAGGTTCTGACTACAATTTTAAGTATAACCAATAATGTTTATTAACAATTAATACAGTAACTAAAAGGGAGCTCCATTTTTTTTACTTTTTTTCCTTTTTTTGTCGAAATGAACTTTTTTCTTACATATTTTCAATTTTAAGATTTCTCCGGGGCCCCTCAGAACCTCGGGGCCCCTAGGCAACTGCCTACATTGCCTATTTAGTAATCCGGCCCTGCTTTCGCTTTAATAAATTTAAACAGCTGAATCATGTCCCCTCGGTCTCTTCTTTGCTCGAGACTGTACATTTTTAGCCTTCTGAGCCTGGAATCGTAGTCTAAGTGGGAAAGTCCACTTATAAGCCTTGTAGCCCTTCTTTGAACCCTTTCCGATACATTAATGTCTTTCTTAAGATAAGGAGACCAAAACTGAACAGCATACTCCAAATGGGGTCTTACCAAACTTCTATATAAGGGCAGAAGAAGGAAGAAGCTAGGTCCAATGAAAAGATACAAAAATCTTTTTATTTAAAGTGAATCATTTGCAAGTACACATAGGAAAAAATTAGTAATACAGTGAAGCACCGTTTATATGTTTCTCTTTTATACGTTTTTATCAAGTATACGTTTTTAAAATTGGTCCCTGCAAAGTCTAATGCACTTTAAGCTAAACCTATTATACGTTTTTTCGTTTGTACGCTTTTTTCATACAGTCCCTTCAAAAACGTATAAACGGTGTTTCACTGTATTATTAATTAGTCAAAATGTTTAAGTAAATATTTTGATAGATTTTCATTTAACTGGTGTGTACATATGTACATGTACACTCCCATCAAATGATCGTTTCAGAGTTACATGCAAATGCATGTTTCTCGAAAATTTTAAATACGTATATATGTTCAGCTTAAAATCTTTCAATTTATTTTTAAAAAAAAATCCTGCAAAAAAATTTATTGAACTATTTAAAAAAAAAATATTTTCTTCAAAATTAACAGTTGAATGTTGAATGACTGTACAGTAGAAGACCGTTATAACGCACACCTTGGGACCAAACCTTTTGCGTTATACAGATTTTTGCATTATATAGATCATTTCAAATTTTGTGACTAATATTTTGTATATATCTACACATTAGCACTTCAGAATGAGTTTTATCTCGAATGAATATTAAAGCGCTAATATTACAATTAGTCATTCACAAATAAATAAGTTTCAAAATCTAAAAAAATAATTTATCCCGCACTTCTGCTAGCTTCATGATTTGTGTGACAGCTGCATTTTCAAGGGCCATCTGGTATTTTCTGTTTACTAAGAGTATAAATTTTAAATTTAAAAGCTTTGAATTAAGATGGAAACATGAAAAATTTTCAAAATTTAATTTGCGTAACCATTTTTATGTTTGCAAAGCAAAACAGAGGTTTTTTTTAAGCTTCCAAAACCTATTGTTGCCTTCTGAAAAGTAGTGTGGTTTATAGATACTTGCGTTATATAGGTCGGCGTTATAACCGTCTTCTACTGTATATATAAAAAAACAATTATTCCAAATTATTCCACTGTCTTAAAATTTCCGGAAATTTTGCATCTCTATTTGGAAATTATGATACAGTAGAAGACTATTATAACGCCGACCTGTATAACGCAATTCTCTATAAACCGCACTACTTTTCAGAAGTAAACAATAGGTTTTGAAGTTTAAAAAATCCCTCTGTTTTGCTTTGCAAACATAAAAATGGTTAGGCAAATTAAATTTTGAAGCAGTTTTTCATCTTTCCATCTTAATTCAAAGCTTTTAAATTGAAAATGAGACTCATAGTAAAGAGAAAATACCAGCTGGCTCTTGAAAATGCAGCTGTTATGCAAACCATGAAGCTAACAGAAATGCAGGATTTTGATCGTGAAACATATTTATTTGTGAATGACTAATTGTAATATTGGTGCTTCAATACTCATTGCAGATAAAACTCATTCTGAAGTGCTGATATGTAGATATGTTCTGAATATTAGTTTGAAAATTTGTGAAATGACCTGTATAACGCAAAAACCTGTCTAATGCAAAAGCTCTGGTCCCAAGGTGTGCGTTATAACGGTTTTCTACTGTATTAGACATCAGGGTAAGATTGAATGTTGATCAACGACATTCGCCAATATTACACCGAGGTTGTTTTTCCGAGATTCGAGGAAAAGTGTGGGAGCTGGCGAAAAAAATGGAAAGCCTCTAAAATATGGCAGACTTCCGCAAAAACTCCGAAATGTTTCAGGCGTGAACAAGACGAATCTCACCGTTGGCACTGGCATTGCCACCTGCCCAACCACCTGCCACGCAGATGATGGCATCCAACCTCTTCTGCTCCAGGACATCCCTCACCCCATCCAGCACCAGGGCTTCCTGGTCTGCCCAGGACTCACAGGGAGCCACCACCACATTGGCATTGGCCTCTTCGTTGCGGCTCATGTCCACTGAGCCGACCCACTGAAAAAAAAGGAAATTCATTCATCACTACAGAATACGAGCCGATGTGTGCATCACATGACTTCCTTTTACTCCAATTTAATGTCATTTCCCCATTATTGGCAGTTTTAATGTGATTCAATAGTTTACTCTCTAAATATCACCAACAGCTGCCAAACTGAAACCAGATTTTAAAAAAATTAAAAAAAATCGCCAAATTTGTCGCCAAGTTCGCGAAAAAACTTGGCATCCAAAAGACTGGCGATATGTTGTCAAGTGTCCGTCAAATTATAACACCACTCGAGTTAACATCGAAATTAACAATGATTTACCCCCAAAAAGGGGCAAAAGACCCCCTTACGAGCATCCAAATGCAACCAAAAGAGAAGGTGCACAACGAGACCCCACTAGGAATCTACGTACCAAATTTCAACTTTCTAGGACGTATCGTTTTCGCGTTATGCGAGATACATACACACATACAGACATCAGGAGAAAACTCGTTGTCATTAACTCGGGGGCAGTCAAAATGGATATTTCGGGTGTCTGTAGGTTCTTAGGCATATATCCACGTGTGATCGGGTCGAAAAAAAGAAACCCTCAACATTCATTCGGAAAAATGGAAATAAAGGCCGATTTTTGAGTGAAAATTTTTTTGCGAATACAATACTTCCTTTTTTGGAAAACGGAAGTAAAAATAGCTCCAAAAGGAATTTTTTAACAGTTTATGGATCTTCTCATGAACTACGACAGCGTAGAATCTGCAAAATCTGCCCGAAGGAAAAACTCTTAGTATAATCCGCAGTCAATCATCCAATGTCAAAAAATAAAGTTGTTTTGAATTTAAAGTACAATTTTAGCAACTGAATTAAAAACCTGAAGAAATAACTACCTCTAAGCTTTAATCAAAATCAGGAATCTAAAAAATACCGATTGCTGCTTAAAATTGATTATAGTATGCTAATTACTTTTAAAAAAATGAGTAATAGCAAAGGTGCTTTCTCAATGTTGCTTAAGGAATTTAAAAATAAAATGATTTTGCAAATGCAGGCCATCATTTAGAAGGGATCAATTGCCCTGGCTTTGAAAAATTATTGCTTCAGCATAAAAGTGGGTGTGGTTTTTGCCATTTTCTGACAAAGTTAGTGTCGAATATGCAAAACCCTTTGCCCCAGGACAACGTTACAAGAAAATTTTTACAACCAAGAAAATAAAAACTGCAGTGTTTTGCTTTGTAATAGCCTATTGGTACATAACATGTACATATGAATACTACTGTAGGCAGGTAAAGGACAGTAACTGCAAATTTTTTGTTTTTCATTTTTGTCATCAATTGTACGTTAGCTTTACTGTCAGTGTTGGCAAGTTTCTGCCGAGGCGGTTAAAACCACTGGTAGAAACTGGTTAAAACTGGCATGGCAAAAACCACTTTCTGCCACATTTGTGGCAGGAACTGGCAAAAACTCACAAAGTGAAAAAAAATTAAATTATTGACATGCAATAGGAAGTGCATGGAAAAAATAATTATTAACCAAAGTACAATTTAATTACAATATTACCACAATTTAAAATCAAATGTAACATTGTTTGGACCCTGCATTTGCTTCTTAGAAAAGGTGGTTTCTAAAATCCAAACAGTTTCTCAATCTAATATGTACAAATGAGAAAATTTAGAATATTCCTGCAACAGAAAAGCTAGCAGGCAATGCATCAAGGAACAAGCAATGTTCGTGAAACTTTCATCTGTTGCATATTTTTTTAAACTGGTCCACCGTGTAGTAACCGGTGTAGTGGTAAAAATTTGATTGAGAAATGTAAGTTTCAAGAAATGGGGCCAATTTGTTTCACAAAGCTGTGATATTAGGTACAAAACTAGGTTAAAATTAGCAAGTAAAATTCTTGCACTTTCTTCTTGAAGCACAGGAATTACAATCAGTAATGCCTGTTTAATTCTGTGTGTCACTTCTCTATGGTTTTCCGTCTTTTGTTAGATTAATCCAAATATTATGAGCGTTTGCAGTTGAAAAGTCTGAAAAGTCCTTTCTGAACTAAATCAAGGTTACTAGCATAAGATTTTATTTTTTACAATGATGAAATAAAATTTAATCTTTTAGTTTACTTAAACAAATATCATTTAGTAACTTAGTTTTCATTTAGTAACTAGTTACTTGAGTTATTAAAGATGTTTCTATGTTTTTGCCAGTTTCTGCTGGTTTTTACCGGTTATAACCAGTTTCTGCCACTGGCATGGCAAAAACTAGTTTCTGCCGGCAGAAAGCCAGCCCTGTTTACTGTACAAGCTTGCTTATTTAGTTTCTGCTGAAAAAAAAGGTGCACAAAACAACATCTAATTAAAATATTTCTCTATTGCTAGTATTGAATCCAACACACGTCTTCACACTCAAATATCTCGAAAACTCATTTCTGCAGATACTGCTGTTTACCTGGCCACGGCAGAATGACCGTTTGCTAATAAAAAAACATTCAATACCCATAGCTTAGTGATGCCCAATCTACAGCCGGGGCTGCCCTGATGAGAGGCAACAGGAACTCCCTTATTCGGCAAATTTTGTCCGACGATTCAGGAAAACATCCTGCAAAGCCGATCCCGATCGGTCGATAAGTTCAGCCTTACAAATCGAAAACTATTTTCAGGAAACTTCCAAAAAATAGGCATGTACAGTCTTGAGCAAAGAAGAGACCGAGGGGACATGATTCAGCTGTTTAAATTTATTAAAACGGAAGATGTTACGGGGCTGACGTTTTGCACTGAAAACAGGACGAGGGGTCATTGCTTTAAGCTATTTAAATCTCATGCTGACATGGATGTTAGGTAAAAATTATTATTTCAGCAGGGCAGTGGAACCTCGGAACAGCTTACCGGAAGAGGTGGTCATGAGCAGGGGAGTAGATAGTTTTAAGAGGGCCATTGATCTTCACTGGGGATTGTCAATGGACTAGGACCAGTCTAGCTGGGCCCAGAGCCTGTTACTGGTCGTCACTTTTGTATTTGTATTTGTAAAACAAAGGATCACCTTTATTTGGTGTCAAGAAGGATTGCTTCAAATTTGGTGCCAAGTGGTAAGAAATTGGTTTCTATAAACATTTGCTTTGTGTTGACAAAGTAGGCATGTAGCAATCAAGAATTCTTGATTTGTAGCTTTCCCAAGTAGGTCAGGGAAAAAAAACAGATCTGTTTAAACTTATACGTCTTCTAACCTGCAAGATTCATCTTATTATAAGGTGAGATACAATGATGTAAAAAAAAAAATTAAAAACAATTTGGGGGGGGCGGAGGGGGACTGGCAAAATTTTTCAAAATTAAAAGGCTTAGACAACGCAAATTTAGGCCCTTGCATGTGTGTTCAGTGTTGCATCAAGCAGGGAGGGGATTAAATCCTCTTTCCCCCTTTCCTTGACTACATCACTTATACAGTCAGCAAGTGAAAAAAAGTCGAGCATCTACTACAATTTTGGATTTTTTTTTTTTTTTTTTGCTACAGTAAAACCTCTCCTAATGGACCCCCCTCTTATGAGGACAATTTTTAATTCCCCAGTTCCAATGCAAATAACATTATTAAACCCCTATCCTGCGGACACCTTTCTATTGCGGACAAAAAAAATTGTCCCGTTAGTGTCCGCATTAGAGGGATTTTACTGTATATTCAATTTTTATTGCATTTACTTAAGCACCTTTTTAGAAACTCGTAATTTCTAATTTTTATTTTTCCAAGAATGGGAAGGAAGGGCAAATGGTATACATTCAATGCAAAATTTATCGGAAAACAACAAAAACCATATATTGTCTTATGTTGAAGAACCATATATTTCTCAAAGCCGGGGGGGGGGGGGCAATAGAGCAGTCCCCCCGACCCCTCTAAATAACCCAGCCCTCACTCGCAGTCTGTTATCATATTGAGGTATTTTCAGCCTCTCATTAGTTGGAAGTAAAAGCTCCGGAACACCAAACACCAAATTCACGCAATTTTCTATTTGAGTCATTTTGTTAAAAGCTGCTATCAGAATATTAAATTTGAAATTAATTCAGAATACAGTAGAAGACTGTTATAACGCTGACCTACATAACGCAATTCTCTATAAACCGCACAACTTTTCAGAAATAAATAAGTTTTTAAGTTGAAAAAATCCCTTTGTTTTGCCTGGCTAACATAAAATTAGGAAAATTAAATTTTGAAGCAGTTTTTCATCTTTCCATCTTAACTCAAAGCTTTTAAATGAAAATTTGCATTCACAGTAAACAGAAAATACCAGATGGCTCTTGAAAATGCAGCTGTTATGCAAACCATGAAGCTAGCAGATAATTCACTTTCTTTCGATTGTGAAACATATTTATTTGTGAATAACTAATTATAATACAGTAGAAGACCGTTATAACGCACACCTTGGGACCAGAGCTTTTGCGTTATACAGGTTTTGGC
Source organism: Uloborus diversus (assembly GCF_026930045.1). NCBI lineage: Eukaryota > Metazoa > Arthropoda > Arachnida > Araneae > Uloboridae > Uloborus > Uloborus diversus. The sequence goes on from NW_026558209.1 coordinate 2,133,784, forward strand.
GTTATCTAGATCATTTCACAAATTTTGAAACTAATATTCAGAATACATCTATGTATTAGCATTTCAGAATGAGTTTTATCTGCAATGAGTATAAAGCACCAATATTACAATGAGTTGTTCACAAGTAAATATGTTTCACAATCAAAATCCTTCACTTCTACTAGCGTCATGGTTTGCATAACAGCTGCCTTTTCAAGAGCCATCTGGTATTTTCTGTTTACTATGAGTACTCATTTTCAATTTAAAAGCTTTGAATTAAGATGGAAAGATGAAAAACTGCTTCAAAATTTAATTTGCCTAACCATTTTTATGCTTGGAAGACGAAACAGAGGGATTTTTTTAACTTCAAAACCTATTGTTTACTTCTGCAAAGTTGTGCGGTTTATAGAGAATTGCGTTATATAGGTCGGCGTTATAACAGTCTTCTACTGTATTGGTGCTTTCATACTCATTGCAGATAAAACTCATTCTGAAGTGCTAATATATAGATATATTCTGAATATTAGTTTCAAAATTTGTGAAATGATCTACATAACGCAAAAGCTCTGGTTCCATGGTGTGCGTTATAACGGTCTTCTATACTGTACTTGCACTTCTTTACTATTATGTGGGCAGGAACATTTCAGAGACAATAAGCAATCAAAAATATTTATCCACGCCCTGATTAAGGCATGGGTCAACTATAAGCCCAGGTCCCCATTTCTTTTCAAGGTTTAATATGTGTAGTAAAATTTGCCGAGGTTGAAAATATAAAATTACTAAAAACAAAATATTTATTAAAGTGCTCTTTCATTTCTTTTTCTTTACTTTCTGGTGGTTTAAATTAAACTTTCAATACATTTGCATATACTAATATATTAAAACTTAGATTACAATTTGTACATAAGAGTAACTATTTTATTTAAATAAAGAAAAAAAAATCGGAACACTTTTAGTCGCAATCATACAATTAAAAAGAGAGAAGAGGGCCCACATGAACGCTGGGCCAGGCCCCCTATACGGCTTGATCGGGCCCTGAACAAAATTAAAAAATCGCCTGATACAGTCGAACCTTGATATCGAACCTCCTTATCTTGAAACCCTTGATGTTCTGAAAAAATATTTTTCCCCTGCATTTTCTATAAAAACCCCTATGTATTTTCCATAGTTATCTCGAAATTTATTTTTCGAAACCCTTGATATGTCGAAATTTTTGCACAGAAGCAAGTTTCAATTGTCTTTTTTCTTTGGCAATTTTTGTAGTAAAATCAGTTCCAGGGACCAGTTTTCATCTCTCTTCTTGGAAACTTTGTGATTAGGGGATTGAAGCTAGATAATAGGGGAGTGTTAAGGGGTGCTGTGTTTTCCCCAGAGTTTAGAATCTTTGTGCATTTCTCTCGAACATGTTGTCCATTTTGAGGAAAGGGGGGTTGATTTTTCGCCAGTCACTTTTCAAGTGAAAACAGAAAATCGTTCCTCATTTTCATCTTTCTGCTTTTTTAACTCCTACAAAATGACTGCTGAAAAGTTTTTGAATGTGGGGAGCTACTAGTTGAAGATAAGAATTTTTAGGTAAAAAACCAAGTTGAAATTGTTGTTCATTTCAAAATCTCTTCCTTTGCACTTTCGACAATTAGAAAATTTCAAATCTAGTAAAATATTGAAGACTACTTTATTAATCGTAATTCAAAGTGGTCTCATAGTACATATATAAATGCATATAGCATACGTGTGTGTAAATGTGAGAGTTACTAGCGTAATTTTTTAAAAACCTTGATAACTCGAAAACTCGATATCTCGAAATTTTTCCCCGTCCCGAGAAATTTGAGATATCGAGGTTGTACTGTATTTTCAACCTCTCATTAGTTGGAAGTAAAAGCTCCAGAGCACCACATTTCTTTCACAATCTTCTATCCGAGTCATTTTTGTTAAAAGCCGTTATTAGAATATTAAATTTGAAATTAATTCAAAATAATTGCATTTCAATACTATTGTGTGGGCAGGAACATTTCCAAAACAAGACGCAATCAAAAAATACTTAATCTATGCAAGGCATAGGCCAACTGAGCCCAGACCCACGGGGCCCATTTCTTTTCAAGGTTTAATATGTGTAGTAAAATTTGCCTAGGTTGAAAATATAATTTACTAAAAACAAAATATGTTAAAATGCTCTTTCATTTCTTGTCTTTTGAATGAAACATCAATACATTTGCATAACATTTCTTTTAACGTTATATTAAAATTATATTACAACTAGCAAAAATACCCGGCGTTGCCTGGGTCAGTAATAATTATGAGAAAAAATCGTTACTTGCTTTTTTTTTCTGGTTTAAGTGAAAGAATTTAAAACACATCTTTTTGACATGATTAAAAGTAGAGTTTCTTCCTTACCCATAAAAGTAAAATAGCAATAAGTATAAAGAACAAAATAGTATTGATTTAGAAACGAAAGTACTATATTTAAGCATATACAAATTTCCAAAACATGAAATTATTCTTCTCATGTTTAAAAAGATTAATCTGTTGATACTTTTTTTTTTTTAAACATGGAGTCTAAAACCTTCTCTGTATTACAATTTCTCTGTATTACAATTACTCTGTATGTACAAATTATATTACAATTTGTACATACGAGTGAATATTTTTTTTTAATAAAGAAAAAAAATTTCGGAATACTTTAGTTATATTTATACAATTAAAAAGAGAGAAGAGGGCCCACATACGGCTAGGCCCCCTATACGGCTTGATCGGGCCCTGAAGAAAATTAAAAAATCGCCCGATACTTACCCAGTTGCATGATTTGAAATGGGAGACTATTTTGCTCCCTAGAGCCCCTTTCCCTCCATAGACTAGTACTCGGCCGGCTACAGAACTCATGTTCAACTCGAAAAGGACCTGTTGCTGCACTCGGAAGGGCTGCTCGGAAGGAAAAAGAACGTCAGCCAAATCCGCAAAGTTACAATTTCTCAATCTAATCAATCACGAGATTAAATTAGATCCAATCAGATCTGATGGATCGGGTCCATCTTCAAGGTTTTCTGCCTCGTAAAGTCTGTCGTCTGTTTAAATGACCCGTTTCCCGCTGGGAAACAGGAAATGCGTCATATAGAAGGTGACGTCACTGAGCCAACGCCAGCGGAAGTACGTCACACTAATGCACTCCATTCGCATTTATTCTCATTGGTTGCGTTCGACGAGCTCGACTGAGAGCGACTGGTTAGTTAATCACGTGACAGCTAATGATCACGTGCTCCAATCAACCAATCAACTGCTTAGAATGGTAACCGCCGTGGTAACCGGTTTATCATAGAGCGCTTCGGTTAGTAACCAGTTACTTACCGGTCGACCGGCGAATTTCGTCGAACGCAACCATTGTGGTTTTTGCAAAACATATAGTTTAAAATTTATAAATAATGTTTTAATAATATTTTTAAATCAAAACAAACACACAAAAAAAAACTAGATACAGCTACAGTGAAACATAATGAAGGGGGGGGGATATCAGGATCCAGGGGGAATTTGTTGTGTGTTTGAAGCAGTTTCGTTTTGATTTTGATAAACATATTTTTCAATTTTATAAATAATATTTTCGGTCCGATTCCGAGTCACAACTGATTACAACTGTATTTATGTCGAGGACTGCATACTAAGTGCCTTGCCTCCATTACTTTTTTTATACCGATAGATGGCAACCATCACCGGATAAAATTCGCATTTATTCTCATTTTAAACTTGTTTAAGTTCGTGTGACCTGAAGTCCCGTAAAAGACTCATCGCAAAAAAAAAGTTTCGAGAAGGCACAAGTCTCAGAAATGCCTCGAAATAAAAACAATAACATCAAAGCGATTGAATAAACAATAACATGTGTTTTTTATGGCATGAAGACCCAGAAAAAATTCTATTGAGTTCAATTGCAATAGCTGTTTTGTTTTGATTGTGGTTTTTGCAAAACATATAGTTTAAAATTTATAAATAATATTTTAATAATATTTTAAAATCAAAACAAACACACACAAAAAACTAGATACAGCTACAGTGAAAAATAACGAAGGGGGGGGGGGGTGATATCAGGATCCAGGGAAAATTTGTTGTCTATTTGAAGCAGTTTCGTTTTGATTTTGATAAACATATTTTTCAATTTTATAAATAATATTTTAATTCCTATTTATATTCCTATTCAGAGTCACAACTGACTACAACTGTATTTATGTCGAGGACTGCATACTAAGTCTCTTGCCTCCATTATTTTTTTATACCGATAGATGGCAGCACCATCACCGGGAGAATTTAGAACTAGTCCAATAGCTAATAGCTACCTGGTGCTAGCATCCCCAGAGGTATAAATTTATAAATAATATTTTAAAAATATTTTTAAATCAAAACAAACACACACAAAAAAAAAACCTAGTTACAGCTACAGTGAAAAATAACGAAGAGGGGGATATCAGGATCCAGGAAGAATTCATTGTCTGTTTGAAGCAGTTTCGTTTTGATTTTGATAAACATATTTTTCAATTTCATAAATAATATTTTCCTATTCCTATTCAGAGTCACAAGTGACTACAACTGTATTTATATCGAGGACTGCATACTAAGTGCCTTGCCTCCATTATTTTATATACCGATAGATGGCAGCACCATCACCGGATCGAACAGTTAGTGAGAATTTAGAACTAGTCCAGGAGCTAATAGCTACCTGGTGCTAGCACCCCCAGAGGTATAAATTTATAAATAATATTTTTAAATCAAAACAAACACACACAAAAAAAACCTAGTTACAGCTACAGTGAAAAATAACGAAGGGGGGATATCAGGATCCAGGGGGAATTAATTGTGTGTTTGAAGCAGTTTCGTTTTGATTTCGATAAACATATTTTTCAATTTTATAAATAATATATTAATTTCAATATTTGAAAACAATACCAACAAAAAAAAGTTGCAGTTACAGTTACAGTGTAGAACGGAGAGGGGGGGAGGTGAGAAAACGAGATATCGATGGCAACATTGTTTACATTCCTATCATGGGGGTGTGTGTGTAAATTTGAACCCAGCATCTTCAAAACTGTCTCTTGAAGTAATTTAAGAGAAATATTCCTTATATAAATGAAATATTTTCATCGCACATTTAATAGAGATCTTCGACTTTGGTTTTTTATAAAATTAGTTCATTGTTGAAGACAGTTTAATGGTATATAAAGTCGAATTTCTCGTATTGGTGGTTTTCGTTTTATCTTTACAAAATATAAAAGCTTGCCTGTTTTTCGCGAACTGATAAATGATGGTTTTTATCGTTTTGTTAATACGTGAAGAAGTCTAGTTTTTAAATAGCATGCTTCGAAAGTTGTCGTCCTTATGGCTTGAAACTTGATAACGATAATTCAAACTTTGTTGATGGATTATTTTTAGGAAAGCTCTTAAGCAGGGTTTCAAAATGCCATGATATTTTCCATTATATCTAAATAAAAAAAAAAATTCTACCCTACTTCCGTGGAAAATGAATGAATTTCTCGTGTTTCGTAGGATTTATTTTTTAAATGAGTTTTTAAGTGTTTATTTATTTAGATTAATTAAATAATAGTGCTTTTGGGGATATTTCCCAAACTAATTTTTGATTTGATGTTTTTTTAATGTTTTTATAACCGTTTTATTAAAATTCATTTTGTCTGGTGATAGTAGTATTTTACTATATTTTTTTGGGGTTTTATTTATTTTGATTAATTTATACTTAGTGTTTTTGAGGAGTAAATTACAGAGGTGATTGTGTTCCGGTATTTTACCGAATTTCCGGTATTTTCGGACGTATTTCCGGTATTTTTATGTCCGAAAATACCGGAATTATAATATTTTTTTTTTTTTTTTTTTTTTGTGCTTTTATCTCCCTACCTCCGCATTTTTTTAAAAATTATATAATACTCATCAAATATACCTGCAAGAGCCTTAAGATGGACACCTATCCCTTAAGATGGACAAATGTCAAGATAATTTGTATAACACCAGCTCAAAAGTAACTTTGTAACCCATTAAAAATTTAATCAAATGTATACACAATATTTTGACTCAAAACTATTTAATACTATGGCACAAAAGTGCACTTAAGTAATAGGGGCCAAAGATTACCCCCCCCCCCCTTCTCGCTTTGAAACTTTCAGGTACTTTTTGATGAACTTACAATCACCCCTGAAATTATTCAGATTAATTTCTGTTTTGCTGTGTTAAGTTTGTTTTAATGCTCTTTTACCGTTTTACTAAAAATATGTCTATCTAGTTTTCGCAGCATTTTATTGTATTGTTTAGGGTTTATTTATTTAGATTAGTTTATAATTAGTGTTTTTGTGCATTAAATTATTCAAATTAATTTCTTTTTTGATAGGTTAATTATTTGTTTTAATGCTTCTTACGGTTTTTTTTAAGAATTTTTTTTTGCCTAGTTTTCGTTGCATTTCAATGTAATTTTTAGTGTTTATTTGCTTAGATTAGTTCATATTTAGTGTTTTTAAGCAGTTGAGTTTTTTAGTATTTATTTCTCGAGATTTAGTTATTTTTGAACTTTTTGTTTACATTTTGATGTTCCAATTTCTTGTATTTCTGATGCAAAAACTCCATTTCATTCATTTTCCAGTAGGTTAGTAAAAAAAACATACGTTTCTCCTCCCTTTTTTTCATTGGCAGAGCGGGAAAAATAGCGCCTAGACATTGGCGCCAAAAAATTTGGCGAACTTTGAAAAAGTCGCCAAGACGCACCTTTATCGAAAACTTCCCTAAAATTATATGTTTTAAATGATATTTACATTCATTTGAAATGTGATGATTTAAAATAAACTAATTCTGTCTTTGGCCTTTTTGGACAGTGCTCTCTATAAAGCTGATTATTTTTTTCGATACAAGTGTTAAAAAAAGATGTTTTGCTTTCAGACGAATCGATCGAGCTCAAAAGAGATGATGTGAAATCTCACCCCTTTTGCTAATTTTGTGGAGGGGCCGCGAAGCAGATTAATAAATGTCCTTTTTGCATTGCAAATATTATATATCATTGCACAAGTAGCAGGGTTGGCTTTCTGCCGGCAGAAACTAGTTTTTGCCGTGCCAGTGGCAGAAACTGGTTATAACCGGTAAAAACCGGCAGAAACTGGTAAAAACTTGAAAGTGTCTCTAATAACTCAAGAAATTACTAAATGATATTTGTTCATGTAAAGCAAAAAATTAAACTTCATTTCATCATTTTAAAAAATAAAATCCTATGCTTGTGCCCTTGATTTAGTTTCGAAAGGAAACTTTTCAATTGCAGCTATGCTCGTAACACTTGGATTAATCTAACAAAGGATGAAAAATCATATGGGTGCTTGGGGAAGATGAGTGAGATATAGAATTAAACAGGCATTACTGATCATAATTTGCTGGCTTATATGCTTCATCTAAATTGGGAGTGATTGAAATTATTATGTACTACAAGAAGAAAGTGCCAGAATTTTACTTGCCAATATTGACGTAGATTTTGTACTTAATGCTATATAGCTTTGCAAAACAAATTGACCCCATTTCTCGAAACTTATTTTTCCAGTCAAATTTTTACCACAATCCCAGTTACTACATGATGGACCAGTTAAAAAAAAATATACAATAGATGAAAATTTCACAAATATTGTCTGTTCCTTGCTGCATTACTTGGTAGCTCTTCTGTTGCAAGAATATTTTAAAGTTTCTCATTTGTGCATAGTAAATTGAGAAACTGTTTAGATTTTAGAAACCACATTTTCTAAGAGGCAACTGCAGGGTCCAAACAATGTAACATTTCATTTTGAACTGTGATAATATTGTAATTAAATGGCGCTTTGGTTGACAATTATTTTTTCACATTTTCTATTACATGTCAATAATTCTTTTTTTTTTTTTGTTATTTTGTGAGTTTTTGCCAGTTTCTGCTGCAAATATGGCAGAAAGTGGTTTTTGCCGTGCCGGTTTTAACTGGTTTCTACCAGTGGTTTTAACCGCCTCGGCAGAAACTTGCCAATCCTGAAAAGTAGTGTATCTCTATGTTTTAAAAAAGCATATTTGTTCACTAAATGGTATCACATTTAGTTATTAACTTTCAATATAAAGCAAAGTAATTCACTTTTTTACCAGGGTTGGCTTTCTGTCTGCAGAAACTAGTTTTTGCCGTGCCAGTGGCAGAAACTGGTTATAACCAGGGTTGGCCGAATTGGACCCAATTGGGTTGGACCCAATGGGTTTTTTTGAAAAAACCCATTTAAAAAAACCCATTATTTAGCCCACTTTTGGGTTTTTTAAAATTTTCTGAGAAGTTTTTTAAAAAATTAATTAATTTAAATACTTTCACAATTAAAACTTCTTTTTTATTTGTTCTTCACCACAGACAATGAACACAAAAAAATGAATTTTGAACTTTAATAGTATTTCTTAACTCTTAACAGCATTAAAAAAATACTTCAAAGATTTTAAATAAATGTATTTAACTTTTTTCTTTAACTGGTCAATAAATAACTCAAATTATCTTGACCAAATCCTGTCACGTCTGATTTTCTCAATATTTGTAGATTGTACAGAGGAAATTAATCTAGTTAAAAGGCTTCATGTGAATTATTTTCTGCTAACCAACGCGTCACAAATCTCGAATAAACACAAGGTATATTTTTTTTAGAAATAAACAGATTTTTCAAATGGTCGACAGAAAACAGAACAAGTACAGTATTTTCATTATCTTACGAAAAAGTTTAATATTTCTCACTCTGTAGACAGAAATAGAAAAACAGGCAACATAAAATTCAAAGAAATGTCTTGATTAAGCTGGAATTCAGTAAAAAAGGGATTTAAACTACTTGAGGTTCTACAGTAGTTTTGCATAACAAAATGAAATACAATAAAGTAAAATGCAAAAAAAAAAAAAAAAAGTAATTAAAAACGAACAATAGATTTTATCACTCGAGAAGTGACTTTGCCTAAACTGTTGGCAATAATGAAAATTAAAAAATCTGAAACTTCACCATTTTTGGGTTTTTTCGTCTTTTATACTTTTCTTCAGAAAACGCTGAATTTTAACTAGTTTTCCAGCTTTTTTTTACCTGAAGACAATTTTTGCACTTTGTCCCTATATTTACGCTACAATATGCTACAAGTACCCCACATTTTCTCTAAAAAAGACAAAAAAACCCACATTTATTTTAAAAAACCCAACTTTGGTTGGGTTTTTTTGGGTTTTATTTAAAAAAACCCTGGGTCCATGGGCTTTTTTAAAAAAAACCCGGGTTTTTGCCAACCCTGGTTATAACCGGTAAAAACCGGCAGAAACTGGCACAAACTTAAAATCTTTAATAACTCAAGTTATTACTAAATGATATTTATAAAAGTAAACTAAAAAAAAATAACTTCATTCAATCATTTAAAAAAATAAAATCCAATGCTAGTGCCCTTAATTTAGTTCGAAAAGGAAACTTTTGAATTACAGATGCTTGTGATATTTGGATTAATCTAACAAAGCGTGAAAAATCATACGGGTGCTCAGTAAAGAGGAGTGACATAAAGAATTAAACAGGCATTACTGATTGTAATTTGCTCGCTTACATGCTTCGTCTAAATTGCTTGTGATTGAAATTATCATGTACTTCAAAAAGAAAGTGCAAGAATATTTCTTGCCAATATTAACACAGATTTTGTACATAATGCCACAGCTTTGCAAAACAAATTCGTGCTATTTCCTGAAACAAGTTAATTTTTTTACCACAATCCCAGTTACTACATGATGGACCAGTTAAAAAAAATATACAATAAATGAAAGTTTCACGAACATTGCTTGTTTATTGATGCATTGCCTGTAGCTCTTTTGTTGCAAGAATATTCTAATTTGTGCATATTAAATTGATTATTTTTTCCCGTCCATTTTCTACTGTGTGTCAATAATTAATATTGTGTCATTTTGTGAGTTTTTGCCAGTTTCTGCCACGCCGGTTTGAACCGGTTTCTACCAGTGGTTTTAACCGCCTCGACAGAAACTTTCCAACTCTGCTTTTTACAAACATAAATATCTAATGACAAAAAGTAGATTAACAGTTAATATATGAGTTGTTATATTTCATTAAGATCAGCTATTGAGAGAAAAAGACTTCTGTGATCCTCATAATATTTATCTTGTTTTGCTCAATTTTTTTTTTCTTTTTTCAGGAACATGCTGCAGCATCTTAGAGCAAGATATTATTTTTCCTTTCATTTGTAAAAGAACATAACATTTCTGGAAAATGGCCAACTATAAAGCCAGGTATTTGATTTTTCTAAACCATCTACTGGGAGTTCAAAGGATATCTGTCTTATTAAAATATCCCATCCCCAAGAGCAATGTCACACCCCCTCAAATGCTTTAAAGCACCCCCTCCCAAAAAAGAGAAGACTCTTTTAAACCCCATTTCTAACCTTTCCAATGACTTAGTTTATTATGAGGTCGCCCCCCTCCCCTTCTTCCCCCCTCGTGAGCACCCTTGATTAAAACCCAAATAATTTTAAATCTTAAATGTGCCAAATATACTCAATATTTTAATCTCAAATATAAAAATATCTATGTATAATATTATCTATAAAAATATCTGAAATATAAAAATATCTAATATACTCAAATGTACTCAAATATTTTATTATTCTTTAATATCAACCATTTTGCCATTTTGTTAAGAAGTTTTTTTTTTTTTTTTTTAACGATCAAAGATGCTTTTGAAATACAATACCTTCATTTAACAGGCTTTATTTATTCTAAGAATTTCTGTTTTTCAGTTTAAATTTAAAAAATAATGTTGGTATTGTATTATATTTTGGAGCATTAAATGCTTACTTTCTTCAAGAATAACTATTATGCTATGTATGCAAATTAGTTTCCCATACTCCTAGTGGGATTGATGTTCATTTAAAATGTCCTTGTTTTTAGTTTAAGTTTCATAAATATTGTTACAAATTCTGTAAATAGTAATTATTTTTGTGATTAATTTGTCGTAATCTAGCTAAATTTGGCGTTTATTAAATTATCTTTCATCTAGAATTATTGTAGTAACGTAACCTGTAAATAGTTTCTTGTAATGAATATATAACCCCGTACATTTGACTGAAGTATACGGCTCCCTCATTTCTGAATGATAAAATTTGTGAATGAAAAGAAAATACAAGAAGCATTTGGAATATTGTGGAAACTTTTCAATGTCTATAAATAGTCGTGCCGCATGATAAAAAGTCAGTCTCGATTGAGAAGTTGTACCGAGAGTGTATTAGCTCTGTTTATTGCGAGGCATTTCGTGTGTTGTTTTACGTATTTGGATGTAAATACGTGTGTGACCGTTGAGTTTAGGGTATTGATCGATATTTGCTTCATTGCTGATGATTCATTTAGCAGTTGTCGACGATCTTTCCTGTACATAGTGTAAATAAATCTCCTGTGTTTTCTCAAGAACTGTGTCGTCATTTCAAGAAAGTAGAAGCTGCACCGGAACCTTTAACGATATGTTACCATTGTTTAACTGCGTGGTTTATGTCAAATAAGTTTGCGACTTTGCTATGTTTTGCCTGTATAAAACTGCTTGCGTAGTTTACCTGTGCCCCCAGTAATAAGAGCACCCCTCCCAAAAAAGAGAAGCCCCCCTTAAAACATCCACCACCCCTAAAAACTTCAATGTCACAATTTTCGCTATGAGCTCCAACCCCCTCCTCTCTTGGGTACCCCTGGCTAACTTAAACATCCCATAAATTTAATTTTAAATCATAAATTCTAAAACTGAAAGTTTCATGTTTCTTTATTAATAATTTTGTGTAAGTTATTATTTTATGTATCTTTTTTGCAATCAAAGATGCTTTCCAATACAAAACCTTAATTTCATAGGTTTTACTAAGTCTAACAAGTTCTGTTTTTCATTTAAAATTGCAATTAATAATTATAATAATTTAGTTACAATATTGAGTGATATATTTATCAACAATTTAGTAACAGAAGTTCTTGGAATGATGTGGCCCAAGGTGCCCTATAATTAGTGTGGACAAAAAGGCCCTAGATAATTAATAGTATGATAAAACAAATCGGACTATTATTAATATTTTTACAATCTTTAGCCAATATTACATCCTGTATGGCTTAGATCAATATTAGGATTGTCTTAATTTGTTGTTGACATTCGATAGAATGTCAACATGAATATTCGGTTAAATTTTTAACCAAATTCGAACATTTGGTTGAAATTTTTATTTTGTATCTTTATTTAATGTCAAATTAAAATAGTTTATCTATTTTGTTTCTTACTGAAAACTGCATTTCTATTTAAAATCCAATTTTATCTATATTAAAAGTCAAGTTATGCATTTAAAATGAATAAAAAATCAAATAAATCCTTCCTAAAGCAAAAGCAACTTATTATGGTAAATGTCACATTTGGTTTATGTTTATATAAAATTCTGTATATAACTTTATGGTGTACAGTACTGTACCTTTCATTTATAGTCCACATGTTTGTTAACCAATTGCTGAATGTTTAAATTTATGGTGGTTCATTTCTCGGTACGAATTCACCACAATTCAGAGGTTATTTTCCTGCTTAGATCCTCTTTCCCATTAGATATTTCGCATGTTCAATTTCCAGTGCTATCAACTTTAGAACAAGACAACCTTGACAATAAGACCTTGTACAATAATGAAAAACAATTTATACAAGGCCAACCTACATTCAATATTTTACAAGGCTAAGTCACCACAAATTTGTTTACTATTCAGTTGCCTAACATTAAAGTATTTGGCCAAACCGAATATTCGGTTTGTCTCAGGGTTGGCAAAAACCCGGGGTTTTTTTAGAAAAGTCCATGGACCCAGGGTTTTTTGGGTTTTTTAAAATAAAACCCAAAAAAAACCAACTAAAGCTGGGTTTTTTAAAAGAAATATGGGTTTTTTGTCTTTTTTAGGGAAAATGTTGGGTACTTGTAGCATATTGTAGCGTAAGTATATGGAAAAGGTGCACAAATTGTCTTGGGGTAAAAAAAGCTGGGAAAGTAGTTAAAATTCAGCGTTTTCTGAATAAAAGTACAAAAGATGACAAAACCCAAGAATGGTGAAGTTTCAGATTTTTTAGTTTTCATGATTACCAACAGTTACGGCAAAGTTACTTCTTGAGTGATAAAATCTATTGTTTGTTTTTAATTGTTACATTTTTTTTTTTTTTTTTTTTTGCATTTTACTTTATTGTATTTCATTTTGTTATGCAAAACTGCTGTAGAACCTCAAGTAGTTTAAATCCCTATTTACTGAATTCCAGCTTAATCAAGACATTTCTTTGAATTTTATGTTGCCTGTTTTTCTATTTCTGTGTACAGAGTAACAAATATTAAAATTTAGATAATGAAAATACTGTACATCTTATTCTGTTTTCTGTCTGACCGTTTGTAAAACCTGTTCATTTAAAAAAAATATATATCTTGTTTATTCGAGATTTGTGACGTGTTGGTTTGCAGAAGATAATTCACATGAAAGCCTTTTACCTGGAGTAGTTTCCTCTGTAAAATCTACAAATATTGAGAAAATCAGATGTGACGAGACTTAGTCTAGATAATTTGTGTTATTTATTGACCAGTTGAAGAAAAAAGTTAAAATATATATTTTTTAAATCTTTGAAGTAGTTCTTTAATGCCGTTAAGAAATACTATTAAAGTTCAAAATTCATTTTTTATGTCCATTGTCTGTGGTGAAGAACGAATAAAAAAGAAGTTTCAATTGTGAAAGTATTTAAATTAATTATTATTTTTTTTAATTTTCAGAAAATTTAAAAAAACCCAAAAGTGGGCTAAATAATGGGTTTTTTTTTTAAATGGGTTTTTTCAAAAAAAACCATTGGGTCCAATCTGGCCAACCCTGGTTTGTCTACCAAGTATATTGAATACTAACAAAATTTTTGGTGCATATTCACTTATTATATTTTGAATGAATGTCTCTACTTTCCAGGTTACAAATTTTCAACGAGCTTTTAGAAAAAGAAACCATCCCTTTGACGGACTTGCAGACTGCCTGTTTCAATGGTAAGTACTTTAACTTTAACTGTAATTAGAAAACTTAATACTTGCGGTTGAAAGTGATTTTTAAAAATATTTTCTGTGTTTTAAATGGTATTTCTCTTAATAATTTCCGTCATTGTTTAATTGACTAAGGTGACTCGCCTATAAGTTGACAAATTTGGTACAAAAAATGCGGGTCAACTTATACATCTGGCAGAATTTTTTAAAATTTTCCCCAAAGAATTCTTTGAAGAAAGCACTCGAAAGCGGGGAAATTTTCCCAATTTTAGTCCAACCTTTTTAACCAGACCTGAAAGAAATAAATACAAATACAAAAGTGACGACCAGCAACAGGCTCTGGGCCCAGCTAGACTGGTCCTAGGCCATTTACAATCCCCAGTGAAGATCAATGGCCCCCTTAAAACTATCCACTCCCTCGCTCATGACCACCTCTCCCGGTGAGCTGTTCCACTACCCTGCTAAAACGATAATTTTTCCTGATATTCATGTCAGCCTGAGATTTAAATAGCTTAAAACAATGACCCCTCGTCCAGTTTCCAGTGCTAAACTTCAGCCCCGTAACATCTTTCGTTTTAATAAATTTAAACAGCTGAATCATGTCCCCTCGGTCTCTTCTATGCTCCAGACTGTACATTTTTAGCCTTCTGAGCCTGGAATCGTAGTCTAAGTGAGAAAGTCCATTTATTAGCCTTGTAGCCCGCCTTTTTGAACCCTTTCCAATACGCTAATGTCTTTCTTAAGATAAGGAGACCAAAACTGAACAGCATACTCCAAATGGGGTCTTACCAAATTTGGTCTAAATGCTTACACATTCTGCTATAATTTTACGTGATTTGACTTTGACTAAATAAAGACTGAAAAATTACACAGTAAAAGACCCACCATGCCAAAAGTGTGGGAATTTCCGTAATCGTGAATTTTCTCAATAGAAACAATAGGAGCTATTGAGAAGCAAAGGAGTGTAAGTGACAAAATTAAAAATTCAGAAAATGTGGCAATTGGGTTTGAAAATCTCTGTGGCAATAGGATGTATCAAAATTTGCCCAAGCACCACTTATTTCTGATAGGGATGAAGTACAGTAGAAGACCGTTATAACGCCGACCTATATAACGCAATTCTCTATAAACCGCACTACTTTTCAGAAGTTGTTATAAAAATTCAAAGTTACTTATCTGTTTCAAATCAGAGTAGAAACCTTTCTATAAAAATCCTTTATTTATCATGAACACCACTTGCTTCTTGTAAGATAAAAAGACAACTGAATACATGGTGAAAATCAAAACATGTTGAAAACTAACAGTTGGAAGTGCAGTTACATGTGTACATGCAGTTACATGTGTGCCAACACCTGATTGGTCAACAGCCAGAAGCTAATTTAAATATCCAATGGACCAATCACATGTTGGCTACAGTTAAGATACTGAAAAATTAATTTTATATTAATACTTAATCTAATTTTATGTTAATTTTAATAGGTAATTAAATATATATTTTATTTTATTTACTTTTTAACATGAAAGAATACTCTACAGAAGTAAAGAATAGGTTTTGAAGTTTAAAAAATCCCTCTGTTTTGCTTTGCAAACATAAAAAGTACTAGGCAAATTAAATCTTGAAAGTTTTTCATCTTTCCATCTTAATTCAAAGCTTTTAAATTTTAAATTTGTACTCATAGTAAACAAAAAAATACCAGATGGCTCTGGAAAATGCAGCTGTTATGCAAACCCTGAAGCTAGCAGAAGTGCAGGATTTTGATTGTGAAACATATTTATTTTTTAATAACTCATTGTAATATTGGTGCTTTAATACTCATTGCAGATGAAACTCATTCTGAAGTGCTAATATACAGATATATTCTGAATATTAGTTTCAAAATGTGTGAAATGATCTATATAACGCCAAAACCTGTATAACACAAAAGCTCTGGTCCCAAGGTGTGCGTTTATAACGGTCTTCTACTGTAGTGCCTTTGTTGCCATCATGTATCTTGATTTTTATTGCAGTTTCTCTTTTTTTCCTCAGGCATACCGGATGGTCCCGGCTTTCGATCTCTCTGCTGGAAAGTGAGTAACCTCTTTGTATTATAGATTTTCTTTTCTTTTTTTTTTTTGAAGTAATTGCTTTGAACCATAGACTAATAATAAGAGTAGACCGAGCTATGGCAACCCTTTTGCTGCTCATAAACCAAACCATGTGACTGGTGGATATCCCAGCAACAGCGGGCGTTGATCGTAGCAGACGATCAACGAGAAATAAAATAAATAGAATTTATGGAACACGGAAGAATGATCTCTTATGGAGTCCGATTTGTAAATTTGTTATTCTAAGTTGTACATATTTCGTTACTGTATTGAGTTTTTTGTTTAGATAGCATTGTGCGTTTTCTTTAGTCCATTTCAATAACTCTCTGAGCAATTAAAGATGCGAGCGCCCGAAAAGAATCGGCAAACGGTAAGATTTTTACCTACAATTTCAATTTAAGATACCGATGAGTACATTTTTGCGTTAACGCAAAACATTTACGCCATTTCGTTCACGCCAACGCTGACGTAGCAGTTCCGAATGAAATAAAAGTTACTGAAAATTATGATCAAAAACTAATTACTAATGTCAATTTATGCATAACTACAAGAAAAAGTTTAACCTCTGCAGCTGGAAAAAAAATTATAATGAAAACACATTACGTCTTAAAATACATGTCGAGTGCCAAACTACAGATAATCCTGCCATCTAGCAACCGTGCTGCCAAAGTGTTCGCCAAGCCTCCCACCAGTCACATGATGTATCCATGAACCCATTTTTTCACTAGCAAGTCTGGGAAAGCTCGGTCTACTCTTATTATTAGTCTATGCTTTGAACTTCTGACCCGCAAGCTTTTTTTTATGACGGAAGTGACGTAGTTGTTTTTTAATTGTTGCCTAAAACGATGAAAAATATTAATAATTAAAAAGTTTATTTTGTTAATAAACTTAACAAATTAAGCAAGGCTCAAATTAAGCAGGCATATGTTTGAATTTACGGCTAATCATATTTTTCAAATATTGCGGGTTTTAGAAGATTCCTTTGATTCGAGTCGAGTCGTCAGTTTGAAATTGTAATCCACATTGGCTAAGTTCAGCCTCCAAATTGTTCGGAGAAAAGCAGTCGAAAACTTTGTACTATGGAATGAGCAAAGCGACGACAATGTGTATAAAGTACAAATGAAGTATTAAAATAGAGTTAAAAACTCTATTTTAATACTTTATTTGTACTTTATGCACGTTGTTGTAGTTTTACTCACTCCAAATTGTTTATTGACTTTTATAAACAAAATTAAATTTAGAATTACTATTTTTTTCATTGTTTTTGGCGACAATTAAAAAGCCGATTTTGAGCATTGTTTAGTTTTCTCGTTGTTTATAATCTATTTTCTTCACAAAAATAAAATTTTGTTGTGAATATGCCTAATTCAGGTGCAGAAAGATCAAGAGGGTGACGTGGGAGAAAATGGTCAGGTGAAATGACAATTCAGAATGTTTTAAAAAAAAGATAAAAATTTCATTTAACTATAATCAGGGTTGTAAGAGTTTCGGCCAGTAGTGGTTTTAACCATGGATAAAACCGGTTTAAACCGGCTGGGATAAAATCCGTTTCATCCAGTTTTGGTCACTTAGATAATTATCAAACTTTAAATCAAAACCAAATGATAATTTATTAAAAATAAATGCAAAACAAACCATAATCAATCAGCTTTCATTATTTATCTAAATAGTATGTTTTACAGTTTGTAGCAATTACAGCATGTTTAGAAGATAAGATTTACATGAAAAATATGCAGTTACATTAAAAAAATAATAGAGTGAAACATCGTCAGTTGAGCTGATGGATTTTAATTCTCACACACAAATGTACAAAATATTTGAAAGTATTTCAAGTAATTTTGAAGAATAAATGAGAGAAAAAAAAAATTTCTTTCAGAAACATATACAGTCATTTTATTTAGAAAACAAAACTAAAGGTACAGGGGGGGGAAACACTTTTGAAAATTAAAAAGCAACACCACTGAAAAGTTACTATATTTATGTTACAGGCTGTTTTGTATTCCTTATGTCTTTTGCTTTAGTTGTGAGCAATGTCAGTTATTCATTTTGAAGAAAGTTGAAATTTGTTCACTACTATTGTTATAATAATGTAAATTACTTCACTAATATTATATTTAATTAACTAAAAGTGCTGTGCTCAATTAAAAAACTTCCAACTAACAGATTCATTAGTTACAAAACACACATCTCTCACATACATACAAATTAGAAGTGTATTTTCATGTAATTTAGTTTTGGCCAGTTCTATGGTGGTTAAATCCAGTTTTGGCCGGTTTTAGCCGGCGGCTTGGATAAAATCAGTTTTGTCCGGCCAAAACTACAACCCTGACTATAATTGTCTGTCTTTATGGTGTACTTTTTTTTTTCTTCAATAGGAGGGGCTTGACCATTCAAACCCAAAATTGGGATTTATACATATTTTCGCTAGATGTTTTTTCCATTATTGGTACATCACATGGCTTGGGGACTTGTTTACTTTTTACCTCGGCAAAATGAAAAAGTGAGATTTACCATGTCTCCTCTTTTCATAGTTTTATATTTTCCTGCAACTTTTAGCCTTTTTTTATTACTCAGTATATTTTTTTAGTGACTATATATAACTGTTACTTTTTTTTGAGCAATCCTGATTGCTTATTGTTCTCACTTGACTGTTTTGATGTTCCTATGATTTTTTTCCCATATTCTACACGCACATACATACACACACACATGCACACATAATCATACACACATGCATACATACACACACATACACACACATAATCACACACACATACACACACATGCATACATAATCACACACACATGCACACATACCCGCACACACACACGCCTACACACACATACATACCCATACAAACACAAACACACATACCAACACACTCACGCCTTCACACAGACACAAACACACACGTCCACACACACACATACCCACACACACCCACACACTCATGCCTGCACACAGACACAAACACACACCTACACACACTCGTGATTGCGAAAAACATACTTTGAATTCGAGATGTCAAAATTCCAATTATTTAATTTATTTAAAAAATATTTTTGACTCCTTCTCCCCATGTCATATGTCACACTATTTTTCATAAGCATCAAGCATATTGCTATTAAAAAAATGCATGATGTCACCTTCTTGTTGTCACCCATTGTCACAAACTCACAATTTCATAAACCCACTTGACATAATTTGTGGACAGCCCCTTATTTGGCTAGTTTGCATGCTAATGTAAATATATACCAACTAGCTGCGTTGCCCGGTCCACTGAAAACAAAAATTGTGTCAAGTGACGTATATTCAACAGTCAGGCGTAAAAAAT
The DNA here is from genome assembly GCF_026930045.1 of Uloborus diversus. Taxonomy (NCBI): domain Eukaryota; kingdom Metazoa; phylum Arthropoda; class Arachnida; order Araneae; family Uloboridae; genus Uloborus; species Uloborus diversus. The sequence continues at coordinate 2,153,217 of NW_026558209.1, forward strand.
AAATTAAAAAACCATCATGATTTCCCTTCCAAACAATGACGACAGATATTAAAATACTTTTAAGAAATGGAATCCAGAAAGATGGATTTAAAATGCGTAACCATGGAAACACAAAATAAGTTTAAGAAATTAAAATGTGAAAGAAAATGGTTAAACAATTTGAATGGAATCGCGATTTTTTAAACATGATTTTAAAAGGCTCGTAACTTTTTTCCTTTCGAGATAAAAGCTTATTTTTTCGACCATAGGTCGAGTTAGATCTGGAGTAAAAAAGGTCGCTTTTTCCAGTGGCGTCGAAAAGAAAGCTGTGGGACAATTCCTTCACTTTTTAGTGATTTATTTAATGAAGAAAGTAGTGACTGAATTTCAGCTAAGCCTAAAAAAATTCGAGCTAAAAACGCAAATAACTCCCGCCGTAATAAAGTTGGAGCATTGAAACAAATGGCGTAGAACGCGGAAAATTCTACCCTTTCTAATGATATGTAATATTAATATGTGCAAGTCATTTTTCACCCCCATATTTGAGAATTTATGTGAAAACTGGACGTAAATTGGAATAAAAAAAGAACTATTCATCGAATTCTATTCGAACTGGTCTGCGAACCTTTTCAGGACTTAAAGGAACAAACTGTGAAAATTTCAGCGCAATCGGCCGGGTAGTTCTCGAGTTTTGCGAGTTCAAACACACAGACGCTTTTTGGGGACTTAACTTTATACTATGTAGAGATGTAATGGAGAAACTAAAGTGAGTTTGGCCAACGGTTTTAATTTGCTTTTTCAGGTTTTTTAATTTCTTAATTTAATTATTGATTACATTATTTTTCATTTTAATGGAACTTTTAGTCTTCTAATGCATTTTGTTAAAAGTCCTTTTAAAAGCCGAAATAATGTATGTTGCCTCCCGAAAGGTAGCTTCTATGTTGCCATGACAGCCGATCATGCCGACAATAAATAAATTGAAAAATAATCATCGAGATCAAAAATGCCCCTTGGTGCACCCAGGGGCGCAACCAGAAAATATTTTCAGGGGGGGGGGGCATAATTTTTTTTTTCACAGCACTCTATCAGCATTCTCTCTCTCTTTACATCAATACATATTTATTATTATTATTAATATTATTTAGTAAAAATCCTTCAAATTGTGTAAGTTTTGCAATTCATTCAAAAACTGTTGCAAAAACATGAATTGTTCTTATGCAGAATTGAAATCATGTTAAGAATAAAGTACTTGAAACAACAATATGGCGGTTAAGATGTTCAAATTAATAAATGGAAATCAATACTTGTTATTACTTCGTTTATTATATTAATGAAATAAATCAAAATGCACACGAATTTTTATCACCAAAAGCTCTAAACTATTCATATTTTTAAGATCATTCTAGGAAAGAAAAAAAAAAGGAACACATTAAAATGGCATGAAATCACTTAAAAATACAACAAAATAGTCAATAAAATCACTTACACTTGATGAGTCCTAAATACCCACATTGCATATGTACACTTATAAAATTGTCTTATTGTCTACAATCCCTGCTTACTTCGGAACCACTTCGTTTTCTCAAAGCGCTTTCATCTTCGTTCAAATAAAAGTTTTTTTGAAAATTGTTCAAATTAGCGTTCTGGGGGGGGGGAGGGCACGGCCCCTGTGCCCCCCCCCCCTGGTTGCACCTATGACGGGAAGAATACAGATCTGTGGAATGATGTAATTGTCTGTTGCAGATCCTGCTGAACTACTTGCCAGTCCAGAAGTCTGAATGGCCGCTGCTCCTGCAGAAACAGAGGTCCGAGTTCTACTTCCTCATTTGGTTCAGTAGAAAGTTATTCCTTTGTTTTTAAGGGCTCACATACCTTTCAGGCATTTTTTTTTTTAATTTAAGTAAATTTTATATTTCTTTGAAACCATAACATGTATACTTATTTCGTAATCAATCATTTATTTTCAAAATTTAAAAATATTGCTTACTTTTTTTAAAAATTCAAAAAATTGAGGAAAATTTCAATTTTTTAAAGTCCCTAAGGTTTTTTTTATTTTTGCACTCATTTAAAAAAAGTTTTTTGCTAAACGATCACTATAATCATCTCTAGAAATCTGTGCATCCATTTGCTTATGAGTTTATTAGAAAATTTTCTGTGATTGATTATGTAAAAAATCAAAGTTTTTTTTTAAAAAAAAATTGGTTTTTAAAGGTTTAACAATCTCTAAACATTTGAGTCATTCATAAAATGCTTATCCAATGCACAGTTTTGTCAACTATGTTATCCCAATTGCAAAAAGTATTACTTTAAAGCTGTATCTTTAATAGAAAAAAAAAATCCTTAGGGATTCTAATGACATGAAAACACAAAAAAACCATCATCCAGAAAAAACAATTTAAAGTTTTTCTTTTGCATAAGAACACAGAGCGAGCATGGCCTAAAACCACGCATAACTTTTTAAATATTTGAACTAAAGCAATGAAACTTTTCCCCTGTGCTCAGAATAGTTTTTAGTTTTGAAATAAGCGATAACATTTTTTTGATCGTTTCATCATTTTTGAGGTACTGTAACCAAGGGGAGAAAAATAATTTTCCAGTTTTTGTATGTTCAAAATATTCAAATCAAGAGCCTTCGAGCAACACCGAATTCATATTTCAATCTAGATTTAAAGTAACTCAATTTAAATGTTAATGGGGCAGGAGTGTGTTAAAATTAGTGATGTGGATCGAGTAAATACCCAGCGGGTAGGTAAATATTTTTTGGGTATTTACCCAAGGCCTGGGTAAATACTCAAAAACTGGGTATTTAATAAAAAATGCAAAAAAGCGAATGAGAATTTTTTTTTTTTAAATCTAAACATGAAATAATTGGTAAAACTGATATATACATATGTATTACACAGTTTATAGTATTTTTTTTATTAAAAGACTTGATGAAATCATGAAAGAAACATATCGTGAACCAAAGAACCTTTCTTTTCAATGTCATAATTGGAGAAGTATAAGCAATTCATTATGAACTTCAGGATTTTAAAATCACAATCTAGGTTAGTTATATCCAAAATGAAAAAAAAAGGAAGCATGAGGGATGTTTGGAAGAATAAACTGAGAAGTTATCAAGAATATGATGTTATTTATTTTGATATTTAAGTGATATCATGGAAAATATAGAAACAGTTTTCACATTAATAAAGAACAAAAAAAAAAGCAAAATTTTCTTTTCTGTTGCCTTGCTGAGACATATTACTGGGTTATAAAAGACTAGGACCTTAAAAAATTGATGTTTGCTTTTTTTTTTGTAACCAGTTAAGCTTTTTACTTTTTGTAGAATGGCTTTTTATATCTGAAATTTGGCTATCAACATTGATTAGGCATCTCCAACATATTTAATGTGAATATCATATTAGATTGCTAAGCTGTTTCACACAATAATTCTTTAAATATCTAATCAAAATACAATTTTTGGGCAAAAATTTATTGTTTTGTATATGGTTGGTTGTATATATACATAATGGAATACATACAGAAAAGTATTTTAGATGAATATAAATTTATGAAATAAATACCCGGGTATTTACCCATTTTGGGTATTTACCCGGGTATATACCCTGGGTATTTACCCCTAAAAATAAACATCACTAATTAAAATGTACGTAAAATTTTACTTTCATGCGCGATTTTCTCAAATCCTCAATTTTAAAAGCTCATCTTAATTTTTTTTAAAAAACTACTTTGCTTATCACTTTAAAATTTTTACCACATATTAGGCATATGTTTGTAATTATACTGAAATGAAATTTTTGCTTTAGACCTCGCATTACTTCCTAAACAGCCGTTTTTCCGGATCTCGAATTCGGGGTCACCGGAACTACCATATTTTCTCCATAATTTCTATGAAATTTAATGCCTTACTGCGGACGGAAATTTCACTCTATGGAAATATTTCATTTTTGATCGCCTTCCAATTTTTTCTTACAAAATTAGTTTTAAAAAAAAACGGTTCGTAACAACTGTCAAAGCACTTATTTTCACGTGCTCCTTGTATTTGCAAAAATGTAAGCCTCTTAAAATTTATATTTTTTCAATGTTCAGTTCTTTTTACATAAAATTCATGAAATGTTCAACTCGCAAAATCGTCGATATCTTCATTTTCACGAAAATTATGGCTCACAAAAATTTGTGCTTTTACGGTATTTTCAATTTGCAATTTTCTTCAGCCTCGTAGTTTTTTTTTTTTTTTAACTAAATCTCCACGCATTTGAGAAAAGTAGTTTTGTTGAAGCTTGAAGTTATTTAATTTGTAAAAATATTAAAAAATAAAAAAGTGAAAATTTTGATGGTTGTTACTGATTTGATTACTAAGTAGGGGAATGTGGGACTCTGCTTTTAGCGCTACCTATCAAGTAATATTTTAACTATGTAGTAACACATGTAGTCTATTCCAAACAAGAAAAAATTACCTCTAAAAATCGAAGAATATGATAATAAAAGCAATTTTCAAAAATGGATACTCAAATTGTAATATTTTGCTATAAGTCAAAAATTGTTTTTGGCATTATTAAATTATAAAGCTCTTGTTTGAAAAATTAATTGAGATCTACTAACATTTGGTGCTGTATTTGTTTGTTTAATATTAAGTTTATTTGTATTTTAAATGCTTTGTACAGTTAGTCAAGTGCATGCAAGGCAAATTGAAATAGTTTGTTTTGTTTACTTATTGTCTTGTATCAAATCACTTGCATATTCTTTTATTAATTCGTTCTCATTTATATTCACTCAGTATTTTCTCTCATATATTATTTTATTTATGTATTCGTTTAGTGTTTCATTTCTTTTTCACTTATTCATTCATCCTCTTATTTACCCATGTATTTGATGAAAAAATCTTTAATGTTCGAATAGAAAATTTTTCATTGGCAAAATATTTCATTTTTCACTTTGCCCCATGGAAAAAAAGAAAGGTGAAAAATGATCACCTTTTTTTTTGAGGTACAAACTCATTGCCAAAATTAAAAAGTAATGTTTCAATACAAGTTTTATTGTAAAATATCTTGTAATTTCTTTATGCACTGTAACTTTCAGAACAAATTTTTGATTTATGAGGAGATAACATTTCCAGGCTTATTGGCCGTGGTCTAATTGGAGTAGAAATTCCAGACGTTTCGGCTTGCTTTACTGCAGCCATCATCAGTGGTTTGAGTTTGGTGAGACTGATTCCTGGCTTCGGTGGGCTCGGCTACCGGTCTCTGATTGGATGGGACCACAGTATGTTTTAGACTGTTGTGGCGAGCGGATCTAAGGGCAGGGTGGCATGTTTTTGGTAAATTGAAATTCTCCTCTTTTCTGTTGAAATTAAAGGGGTGTTTGGAAATTTCTATAGCTTCGCCATGAAGACGGGCAAAGTAATGAGATGTTGTAGCCAAGATTTCTGTGTCTTTAAATTCAGAAATCGAAATTAAAATCAGAAACCGGTAGCCACCACGGCTTGTAAATCCCATCCAATCCGGTGCCAGGATCACCCAGCGGCTTGAATCTCATCCAATCAGGAACCTTATTCCGCCAACCGCTTGAGAACGCCTCCCAATCAGGACTAGCAGCAGTTTGCTTAAATACCGAAGCCAGGAATCAGTCTCACCGAACTCAAACCACCGATGATGGCTGCAGCAAAGCAAGCCGAAACGTCTGCAATTTCTACTCCGATTAGACCACGGCCAATAAGCCCGGAAATGTTATATCCTCATATTGCATACCTGCCAACCCTTCCGGATTTCCCGGAAGTTTTACGGATTTTTATGTCCTTTTCCGGTTATGAGCAAAATCTTCCGGATTTTTTACGTTTTGTAGGAAAAATAATTATCTCGCCAATTTTGGCGCTAACGATACTTTTGTGGAACGCGGCACCGCATTTTAGGCCAAGTAGCCGAGGAAAGGTTGCCGTAGGAGAATGGCACGAGAAGAAGCGAGGCAAGATTATGACGTCACAGAGTGATACAGCGCATGACTTCATCGGGATCCAATCAGAGCAAGCGTCGCGCCTGGCAACTAGGGGCACGATTTCGGCGCCGATTATCTTCTCGTTCTCTCAATTCGAGCTGTTTTTGCTTCGTTCTTTTTTTAAGATGAGTAACAAATGTTATTTCCAAACTTTTAAAGAAAGCAATAAAAGTAATATTTACTAAACGAAAGTAATTTCAATTGATATGAAATTCATAACTAATATATTGTTAAATGTAAAGAGGGTAGGTGTCCTGTTTGATTTTATTTTGCGTTAAAATCTTGTGGATAAAAATAAAAAAATCTTCCGGATTTTTTTTCTCCGAAGTTGGCAGGTATGATATTGACTCCGGCTGAAAGCCTTAAACAGTATTTAAATTTTTGATTTGTTCATTTTGAAAACAGTAATTCCCTTTACCCCACATTCCCCTTCATATATTTTCCCGTTCCCAGGAATCTGTACGAGCACTTCATCGACGAAATGATCGTCACTCCCGGGACCAAGAACAGGGCGGGATCCAGGATCGACGTCACTTTGGACGATCACGTGAGTGCATTCCCATTGGTCGGTTCTTTTTCCTTTCCGCGGCTTCTCGCCTTTCCTGCCGTTCCTTATCTGGGAGTATTTCATCGTTAGTTCTTCAAACATAATGAACAAAACTGTTGGGTAATGTGTCTTTACCTTAAGTTCATAGAACTAAATAAAAGGTTTGCAGAACCCCAACATCAAAAAGCCGTGCAGTCTGCCAGTAAGAAATAAAACATACTCAAAGTAATTTTAAATAAATAACATTTATTAAAATATCACAGTATACAACCTGAAAAATTTGTTAAATACCAAAATTAATTTAGATTGTAAAAACCCCCAATTATCACAGAAATTTCAAAGTTAAATTGTTAAATAAACACTTTTAGAAAAACGCGAAACATTTTAGAAAAATTGTAAAATGTCACCTTCCTGCGCTAAATGCGCATGTTTACATTGCTGAAGAATTCTTGACAAAGCGTAATCGAATTTGTAAATTCATCAAACTGTTCCATCATTCACCGGCCGATAGGCTTGCTTAGTTCTAGAAGAACCTTTTCATATACCGGAACACCAACTTGTGCACACACTGGAATCTCACCGGAACCTTCTGGAACTATAGTTGGAACATCTAGGAAATCCAATCATGAAGGTCACTCTGAAGGACATCAATGATTTCAAACTGATGACAGTTCCATACCACCATAGGAGCACCGGTAAGTCAATCCAGGTATAGGCCAAGTTTAAGTATTAGGCCTAGTTGCAATGAGCTACATCTTTTGATAATCTCCCGCGAACATCTTCAGCAATGGTGACATTTTCCCTCCACAAAAGGGAGTAATTTTGAACATTTTTAAACAACAATTAACACTGAATAAAACTTATCTCAAGCCCTGCTTGAGTTCAAAAACGTTGCATCAACAACGGCTCGAGCCCGCCGCAACTTCCATCAACAACCTAGCACGGTTGCCAAACCTTCAAAGACCAATCCCTGATTGGTCAACAAAAATGGCAAGATAACAATGGGGAGTAAACACAAACAATAAAGTGAGCACTGAAAATATTTCGATCAATCTATTTATACGTTCTATGACCGCGATACGTCATCCCATGACACACCCTACTTTGCATTGGAGATATACATCTCAACTATTCCTGATTGAGTGATTTAACAATCTTTCTATTCGTTTTTTCGGCTCAAAGTAGCCAAAAACATCTCAACCATCGGGTGTTACGTCATAGGATGATTCCGATGTTGCACGATCATGCCCGAATCAATTTCAGTTATCCGCCACTGGGACACAGGACGCGGAGTGGCAAAAACATATCGGAGGTAAGTTTCAAAAAAAAATACTTTAACATTTGTAATTAAATTAAAAGCGCTCCAAGATACTGAATAAAGGCTTTTAAGCCCAACAAAAACAAAAATAAAAAGTCTCCGTTTTAGAGACTCCTAAAAATCTATAAGGGTGAAACTTTTATAAAAGTTTTATTTCAGGACACAAACCAAATGACGAGGGTGCCTTAGAACAATTTCAAAAGTTCATTTTTAATGACCTCCCAACTTGTACTGTACATACTCTGTAATTAAACTTTATTGGAAAAATACTTGGTACCTTTCTCTTTAAAGTCATGCATAACCTATTGTAATATGTGCAGTAGTTTCAAAATTACGATTGCTTGATATTGGGTCCATCATTTGTGCTCGGATATTTTCGATATTTTGTAATGTAGCTCAATATTTTCAAACCACGTCCATTACATTTGAATCTTGATTTACAATATTTAAAGATATTGATGTTTAAATGTTGCTCGTTATTCCATGAATGGTGACCTTGACGTGATGTGTCTCTCTCTCTTCCCCCCCCCCCCCAGCCCCTCAACCCCAATCCAGACGGCAAGTGGATGACCTACTTCAAGGACAACGAAGTCCTGCTGCAGATCAACAAGGACGTCAGGTAAGGAGCACTTCTTCTCTCCCTCCAGCCGAAAGATGCAACGAGACTCAAAGTCGCAATGATCTAAAAAAGGATATTCCTTTATCTATTATGCTGTTTGAATGTTTATTATGCTGTGCCGAATTCGATGCCTTCTGCCGAACACCCCCTGACAAAGTAGCAATCTCCCCGATTTTCATCAAAACAACGAAATTCCTGAAAAATGGGACTTTTCAAGGATTAGAATTGATTGAATGATTAGATGACTTCTTAGTCTTACATTCATTTTAGTAGTGAAAATTTAGAAAACCTAATGACTGTTAAAACAAAACAGTCAGGTGCTTGCTACACCAAACATTTAGACAGTTTATTAGAAAATGCTAAAGCTGATAGTCTAGTAACTTAAACAATTTTTCAGTTTTTCTTTTTATAATGATTTAGCAGGCTGCTATTTAATAACCAATTTTTATTTTTCATTTATTTGTTTTTTAAGACCATGTATGAATTACTGTTTATTTATTTAATTATTTATTTGTTGCTTTTAAAGTTTCCTTCTTTAATCAGTTGCTAGACTAAAGAAAGTTGTATCTAATAATGTAGCAAATATTGTTTAAAAATAAGAGCATCGTTGTTTCATTTTTAATTTAAAATTATGTTAATTAATAAATAAAATACCTCATAAATTAATTTTTATTTTTATAATATATGTCCCAGAACGTAAAATTATCACTTTCGTAATAGCAACCATCTGTTTTCAAGGTACTCTGTCTTTTTCATGTAATTACCCCTGCTATTCCATTTTGTAAGACTGGCAAGTCTGACACAGGCTTCATTTAAAAAGTCTCTACTTACATCTTAAAAATACCTATTAAAGTGGACGCCGATTTATTGAATCGGTGGTTAACTGACTCAACCACTTTAATGAATCAAATCATCAAAAACAGAACAAAATCCAGTTTTATTGACTTAGCCCCTTTATTGAATCTTTATGGAATCAAAACTGTTTCGAACAAACTTGATTCATATAAGCAGCGTGTACACTCATTTTCATTGTTGAATTATTTCATGCAAAAGTCTCCCAATGGGGTCGTTTCCAAAATTTTAAAAGTATTTTTTTCTGAAAGAACATGCTTAAAAACATAGGATCAGACCATTTTTTAAATAATTTATTTAAGTTTAATATTTAAGAAAAATTACTTAACTCAGTGTGCTTTCACTGTTTACGCTTCTGTCATGTGACACAGGGCCGGATTTAGGGGAGGGTAGGCGGGGCTACTGCCCCCGGGCCTCCACAACAAAGGGGCCCCCACAACAAATTTTTTACAAAATATCCCAACGTTCATGGGTCAAAAAAATATCGGATATATACGTATATATATAAATATTCGGATATACGTCAAAGTGTCGGATATTTTCGAAAATAGGATGATCTTTTCGAACCCCGATTAGGGGCCTCCACTCCTTCGTTGCCCCGGGGCCCCCACACTTCCAAATCCGGCCCTGGTGTGACATCACAAATGATGAAATGCCGTTCAGTGTTGCCCATTCACGGAACAAAATATTTCATTCGCATCTTTACTCACGTGTATTGGCAACGATAGGGTGGATAGCAAGCGTAGAGCGCAAATTTTGATTCGCTGCTTGATTATCATAACATGGAAATGTAGTAGAAAGATGCGCCAAATTGCATCATTTGCGACGTCATCAAGACCACGCCTTGTTTGAAAAATTGGACATTTTAAAAAATTAATTAAAAAAAAAAAACCTGTTGGGGAAAATGAAAGTATTTTCTGGGTCCATGTAATTTTATTTTGCTCATTCTATCCATTTCAATGACTGAAAGTAGTACATTTGACTAAAGGAAACCACCCCATTTTCACTTTAAATGTTGGCAGTTATATTTAACGTTAGAAATCCTTTAAAAAGAAACTGCTTTTGCAGACAAGTAAGCACGAAGATGTACTGGTCCGCAGACAGTAAGACTGGTCCACGTAACACTGAATGAACATGAAATATGTTTCTTCATTAATTTTTCAGTATTTTATTTACATCCTGTTTATTTTTCATTTACTGTATTTTCCTGTATATAATCAGCGGAGTATCTGGTTTAAAAGTGTAAAAGTAATGAGGTGCGGATTATACGCTGCCATGGATTATCTTGCGAGAAGAAATCTTTATTTTTTAGATTATTTTGTTCTTTAATATTGAATATACCTCAAAAGTTATTATTACTTTTTTACGTTTTTGATTTAGTTGCTAAAATTGTACGTTGCATCAAAACTTCATTTTTTTTTGCATCCTATTATCCGCGGATTATACGAAGATTTATTTTTATTCAGGCCGACTTTAGGACCTGCTGATTTTACGCCGCCGTGGATAATATGCAGGAAAATACGATAATTTGTGTTGCCAATACAAAACTTAATTTGAAATTTTAATGCTTTCATTCAAAATTTAGAACACTAAACTGGTAGCATATATAGGCGTCTCTCGTGTAACACAGTATTTGTACAACACGGTTTCGATATGACACTGTACCGAATTTGCAATTATTATGACACGGTTTCGATATTACACGGTAAGAAACTTGAATTTAATGCTTCATAGTTTTGATATAACACAAAAGTTATGTTTAAAAAAAAGATGGAATTTCATTTTTGTTTAATACATTCTGTTAATGGTTGATAACTCGAATTTGTTTTTATGAAACTTGGTTTCGGTATAACATGACACACATCCCTTGATTTGCATTATTTCTAAGTCTCGTATAACACGAAACACTGTTTTGATTCAACACCATACATATTGATATGATTTTTATTACGTACATGATTAATGAGCTTAAAAAATAAGTTAAAAAGTTATTTTTAAAAGAAGAGTCGTATAACACCGTTTCAATTACACCCCATACATATTGATATGATTTTTGTTATATACATGATTAATAAGTGTAAAAAATAGGTTAAAAAGTTATTTAAAAAAAAAAAGACTCATATAACACTATTTCGATACAGTGCCCGCCGCCTAATAAAATCACATTCGTTCTGGGGACAGTTGATTTTATAAAACGGCTGATTGTATAAACCAGCATACCTACACTCACTTAAAAAATGAAAGGTTTTGGAGCTTAAACGCTCTAAAAAACGGAACTGAATTTTTCATTTGTTTTTAGTTGAAGTGTTTCGAAATACAATTGACATAATTTCTTTTATTTGTACAAGGGTCTTAATCATACAACAATACGTCAATATTTTAACAGAATTGAAGAATAAAGATTCAATGTCGTCTGAACGTTAACAAAATGTTTTGTAATTTTTAATATTATGTTTGCCTTTTTGCTCTATAGTGCATCTCATAACATCAAACTATTTTCTGACATGTATTGAAGTTTGGTACTGAGATTTCCTTATATTCTGAAACCGATTCCTTCACGTCTTGGTGCTTCTTTATCAATATTTTACTTATGATGGTCAAAAGTTTGATTTTATAAAACGGCACTAGTGATTTTATTAAAGGATGATTTTAACATGTTTCGATTTTGCAATGATTCTGTTCTTCCAGATTTGATTTTAAAAAGCGGTTTGTTTTATAATCCTGTGATTTTATTAGTGGCGAGTACTGTACTACGTGAAATGAATGAAACGTGTTATACGAGGGACCCCTGTACAATAAAAAAAATTCTTAAATCTAAATGCACAGAATCATCATAAATGTACTTAAACACTATCGTAAATATCATGAGATGATTCGGTTGATCGTGATTGTCGTAATTTTTTATCTGTTGCAGGCGCCTGTGCCCGGACATCTCGTTCTTCCAGCAGCCCACTGAGCACCCCTGCACTGCCATCGTGGGGAGGAGGGGGGAAGTAGAGTCCCTGAGGGACAGGGTGGAACAGACTGCGCTCAGGTCTGCGAACGTCACCAGGAACAGGATCGGAATCACCAACGTGGGTCCCCCTCTCTCTCAGACTTTGTGGTTGTCCTCATAAAAAATATTTTCAGCATTTTATCTTGATTTTCCTGATAAAAACATTGTCCTGGTTTTTAGAATTTGTCCTGATTTTCCTGATAAGAAATAGTGTCCTGATTTTCAGCATTTTTTTCCCCTGATAAAAAAAAGCCCTGATTTTGAGCATTTTGTTTGGATTTTCCGTATAAAAAATATTGTCCTGATTTTCCTGATAAGAAATATTTTGTTCTGAATTGAACTGATTTTCAGCATTTTTTTTATTTTCCTGATAAATGTTTTGTTCTGATTTGAAATGATTTTCAGCATTTTGGTTTGATTTTCCGGACAAAGAATAGTATCCTGATTTTCGGCATTTAGTCCTGATATTCCTGATAAGAAATATTGTCCTGATTTTCAGCATTTAGTCCTGATACTCTTGATAAGAAATATTGTCCTGATTGTCAGCATTAAGTCCTGATATTCCCGATAAAAATTATTGTCCTAATTTTCAGCATTTTGTTTTGATTTTCCAGACAAAAATTGTCCTGATTTACAGCATTTGGTCCTGATATTCCTGATAAGAAATATTTTGTTCTGAATTAAACTGATTTTCAGCATTTTTTTTTATTTTCCTGATTAAAAAAAATGAGCATTTTGTTTGGATTTTCCGTAAAAAAAAAATTGTCCTGATTTTCAGCATTTAGTCCTGATATTCCCGATAAGAAATATTGTTTTGATTTTCAGCATTTTTTTTAAAATTATTTTCCTGATAAAAAAATGGCCCTGATTTTGAGCATTTTGTTTTGATTTTCCTTATAAAAAATATTGTCATGATTTTCAGCATTTAGTCCTGATATTCCTGATGAGAAATATTTTGTTCTGATTTGAACTGATTTTCGGAATTTTGTTTCGATTTTCCTGATGAAAAATATTTTCTTGATTTTCAGCATTTAGTCCTGAATATTCCTGATTTTTCTGATAAGAAATATTTTGTCCTGATTTTCCTGATAGGAAATATTTTGTTGCTAATTCTATATTAGCTACCAGTTTGTTTGGCACTCTTGGCTTCCTTAGAGGTTTTCCACCTCCGGCTCAGTCACTCCTATGCCGGGCTGTTGAGTGCTCATAAGGACGAAACTGCAGTCCTCGACTGGAAATGACTGAGCTGGCGGTGTATTTCATGTATTTCTGCCTTAGCAATGGCTATAGGGCGGTAACTTACTGAATATTCATGATATTTTCCCAAAATATCATGATATTTTCGAACCCTGCTGTAATGTGTGTACGATGAATAGTTTTGATGTTTTGCGCATGCAAAAACCAACAGAAATCCTTCTCCGCTAACGAATAATGTGATTCCTCAGATCTCCCTGTTCAAGAAGCGTGCCCAGGAAGAATATGGCCACCTGTCGCCAGGCCAAGAGGCTCACTGGGAAGTGGTGGAGAGGGTGCTCTTCCTATACGCCAAGCTCAACCCTGGACAAGGATACGTGCAGGTAACCCCTTTCGCTCAGACTCATTTATTTACAAGTAGTGGTACCAGGGTTGGCAAAAACCCGGGTTTTTTTTTAAAAAGCCCATGGACCCAGGGTTTTTTTTAAATAAAACCCAAAAAAAAAACCCAACTAAAAGTGGGTTTTTTAAATGAAATGTGGGTTTTTTGTATTTTTTTAGTGAAAATGTAGGGTACTTGCAGCATATTGTAGCATAAGTATATGGACAAAGCGCAAAAATTGTCTTGGGGTAAAAAAAGCTGGAAAACTAGTTAAAATTCAGCATTTTCTGAAGAAGAGTATGAAAGACGACGAAACCCAAGAATGGTGAAGTTTCAGATTTTTTAGTTTCCATGATTACCAACAGTTAAGGCAAAGTTACTTCTTGAGTGATAAAATCTATTGTTCGTTTGTAATTATTACATTTTTTTTTTTTTTTTTTTGCATTTCATTTTATTGTATTTCATTTTGTTATGCAAAACTACTGTCGAACCTCAAGTAGTTTCAATCCCTTTTTACTGAATTCCAGCTAAATCAAGACATTTCTTTGAATTTTATGTTGCCTGTTTTTCTATTGCTGTGTACAGAGTAAGAAATATTAAACTTTTTCGTAAGATAATGAAAATACTGTACATGCTATTCCGTTTTCTGTCCGACCATTTGTAAATCCTGTTAATTTCTTAAAAAAATGTAACTTTTTAATTCGAAATTCGAGACGTGTCAGGTTGCAGAAAATAATTCACATGAAAGCCTTTTAGCTAGAGTAGTTTCCTCTGTACAATCTACAAATATTGATAAAATCAGAGTTGACAGGACTTAGTCAAGATAATTTGGGTTATTTATTTAACAAGTTAAAGAAAAAAGTTAAGTATATTTATTTAAAATGTCCATTGTCTGTGGCGAAGAACGAATAAAATAGAAGTTTGAATTGTAAAAGTATTTAAATTAATTATTTTAAAAACTTCTCAGAAAATTTTAAAAAACCCAAAAGTGGGTTAAATAATGGGTTTTTTTAAATGGGCTTTTTCAAAAAAACCCATTGGGTCCAACCCAATTGGGTCCAATCCGGCCAACCCTGAGTGGTACCCGCACGGCTTTGCCCGTAACAGGAAATTCAGAAGGTCTTTTGTTTCGCCTGTATATTTACAAATAATGTATGGCGAATTTTCTCGCCAATTGGCTTGTGCTTATGTTATGGTTCCATGTTATGATAATTTCGTAATTGACTCGTCCATCTTATGATAGTTTTGTTCTTAAAATTGGAACAGAAAAAGAACCACGTCGAATTTTCGAAACATTGCTTCGAGATGCACACCCCCCCATGCTACAAACTAACTTTGTGCCAAATGTCATGAAAATCTGCCGAACGGTCTAGGCGCTATGAGCGTCACACAGATCCTGACAGACAGAGATCCAGACAGACAGAGATCCAGACAGACAGAGATCCAGACAGACAGAGATCCAGACAGACAGAGATCCAGACAGACAGAGATCCGGACAGACAGAGATCTGGACAGAGAGACATCCTGACAGACAGAGATCCGGTCAGCTTTATTATTAGTAAAAATAGCTCGATTCGCTCCGTAGGCTTCCGAGTTTCGACACCTTCTCCCGAACTTCCTGACAAAGTAAATTTCTCCCCAATTTTCATCAAAGCAACCAAATTCCACCCGAAGAAAAGGGATTTGAATTTCTTTGTGGAAATAATATAATGAAAAGATCAGAATTGTAGAAATAAAACCTTTTTGTAGACCTTTAATGAAAATTGTATGTGTCCAATCATTTTCATCAAAACAGTAAAATATCCTAAGAAAGGGATTTTTTCAGTGATTTGGATTTCGGGATAAGTCCCAGCGATGAGACAATCATGATCATAAGAATGAAACCTTTTCATCCAAACAACTAAGTTCTCTAAAAAGTGAATCAGAATTTTGGGGGAAATCCCTACAGGGAAACATTGTGATGGTAAAAGCGAAGCCTTTTCAAGCACGAGTATGAAAATTGTATGTGTCTAATCTTTTTGGTCAAAATAACGAAACGTGAAAAGGGATAATTTAATGTTTTGTTTGTTTGTTTTTTAAATTTATATAGTAAAATTATCACATTGCAAAATTCAAAACTTTTTCGTACACGCATATGAAAATTGTATTTGTGCAATCATTTCTGAGCCATGTTTATTTTGTTTCCCCTTTAAAAAAAATATTCTCTCCTAAAAAAAACGCTCATGCATTCCCAATTTTTCTACTAATGCCCTAAATTTTACCTGCTGTGAATAATTTTTATTATCACTTTTGAAGAAAAGTGATATTTTCAGCTCATGCTGTTTTCCCACATGCTGAATTTCGGTTCTACATAAGCTTGTTTTTATCAATTTTAAAATATTAATCCCTACTTTAATTCTAAAAATCCCTTTTCAACTGAAAACGTTTGCCGTTAAGTGTATTCACTCAAAGTCTCCCTATTACAATGTTGCAGACCTACAGCATATATCTACATTTACAGCTACGAAAATAATAACATAGCAATCTCGGCTTCCTAATTTTGTGCTCTTGCCGCATTTTTTTTTACAAGCCCAATTTCAGTTGAATGTAAGGCTTTTTAATTATAAAACACTTGCAGTACCTGCACAGGGATGTCTATGTTAAGAATTTAAAAGAAGTCGGTTGAATAAAAAAAAATCCCCCCCCCCTCCTGAAATGATCATTTTTCTTCAACTAAAATGTGTACACACCTTTTCAAAAAACCTATTAGTCTCTTTGGAATTTAAAACTATTCGCCAAAACACACACAAAAAAAAAGATTAACATTAGCTTTAAAATTCAAAACAATCCTTCAACTGTATAGTTCGTCACTTAATGCTCCAAGCGACTACACTAACATAACCTTTGCTTCACCTTTAGCGAGTGAAACGGTTTTTTTTTCTGCAATTTTCGCCAAATAAACAATACTGTAACAGAAACAGTGTGAACAACAAGACAAATAACAAAATCCAATAGAAAAATCCTATAAAATCAAACTATGTACTTGAATATCAAAAAAAAAAAAAAAAAAAACGCATTCAAAAATAAGTTTGCTGAAACTTACCCTGCCACCTTTTAGGAATTCATAGAACTAAACAATTAAGTAAACATTTAATTTGCAACTACAACTATTTCAGTCAATCTTTTTTTTTTTTTTTTTTGAGATAGCCTATAGCCTTCCTCAATGTATGGTCTATTCAACACAAAAATAATGTTTCAATTTGAACCAGTAGTTCTAGAGATTAGCGCGTTTAAAGAAACAAACAAACTCTTCAGCCTTACATCATTAATATAGATAAATCCCTACTTTTAGTCTAAAAATCCCTTTTACACTCAAACTTTTGCCGTTAAGTGTATTCATGCAAAGCCTCCCTTAGCTTATCTTAGCCTAACATTGGCAGGTAGTTTGGTAGGAGTATGTAGTTTGGCTGGTATTTGTGTTTTAGATGCTGAGTTATATATTGATGCCTGTCTCTCCTTCTCTTCCAGGGCATGAATGAAATCATCGGTCCCATCTACTACACTTTCGCCTCTGATCCAGATCCAGAATGGAAAAGTGAGTCAATGGCTTTTTTTTGCGCCTCCGATCGATTTACAGGTCCACACCTTGATATTGAATTGAGAAAATTAAATTTCAAATTGGAATGCAACCTTCTGGAATGACTTCTGGTCTCCATGACATTTGTGTGTTCCTTAATGTTGCGCAATAAATCCGTAATGTATTCACATGTTTTTTTTTTTGTCTTTTTTGTCCCTTTCACCATATTTTCTGCCACAGTATTTTGTTGTTGAGCTTGAATGGCTTTTTGTTTTGGGGGTGATTAAGCAGGGTTCGTACGCTCCGGGAATTCCGGGAAAACCGGGAATTGTCAGGGAAAATGACATTGTCAAAAATGTCAGGGAAAAGTCAGGGAGTTTTCAAATTTTGTCCTCCAAATTTTTTTTTTCCCATTTTTTTCCCAAGGAATTAAGTACTATGAGATCTAGTCTTCGTTTTTATTGTGATTTCACGAAAAAAATTGTAAATTTTTATCTAAACCGACGCTGGCACTTAAAAACTGCAATCGAAAAATGAACGTTTTTTTTTTTCACAACGAAAAATGCGCCGAAAGAGCGAAGATTTTCTTGCATGGAGTCAGTGAGGGGAGCGCATTTCTTTCTACTGCCTAAAGTTTTAGATGGGTTGCCACAACATTCTGTTCGGTTCAGGGTTCGTACGCTCCGGGAAAACTTGGAATTATCAGGAAAAATGACTTAGTCAAAAATGTCAAGGAATTTTCCAAATGTGTCCCCAAAATTTTTCTTTTCCCAATTTTTTCCCAGGGAATTTCGTTTTATAAGATCTAATCTTCATTTTTATCGATGTATTTAAAAAAAATTGTAACAATTTTAAAGCAATGAAAAAAGTGGCGACCCAAAAAATCTTCAGCAGCCGCCATTTTTGGCTCTCAGTAGTTCCCAAGGGAAAAAAAATCAGGTGAACAGCAATTATGCACAAACTCAACAGGAGAGAAGACAATTTACTGCTTCGGAAGCACAACCTGTAGATGGGAGGGTCGATCTGGGGAAATCGTTTTTTTTTTTTTTTTTGATCGGAAAATCATTTCAGCTACGTGTGAAACGTAGTCGCCATCTTTGGTCATTCACAAGATGGAAGTAGATACGATCCAAAAATGCCTAAGTTTCTAAAAACAAAGCAGAATTGGATGTTTTCTTTAATTGAAAACTGATGAAAACAACAAAAAATGGTCTGCAAATTGTTTTTCTATTATTATTTGTAATAATTTTCTTGAGAAATGAAAAATTTTGCTCTTAAAACTTAATCTTATCCTCACTGCCTCGGACGCAAATGTGATAAAAACTTTTCAATGAATTGTAGTATCATGAAGATTTATTATTTTTTAATTGTCTTCATGCAACAAATCAAAGTTATTTCTTATTTTTGGGCATAGCCGCCATATTTGGTCATTCCCAAGATGGAAGTACACAAGACTTTTTCAAGTGCCTAAGTTCCCGAAAATGGCATTGGATGTTAATTGCAATGCAAACTATTGAAAACAACACAAATTGTGCCCTTTTTTTCGGATAATTTGTAATTATTTTCTGGAAAAATGCAAAA
This sequence comes from Uloborus diversus, assembly GCF_026930045.1. Lineage (NCBI taxonomy): Eukaryota > Metazoa > Arthropoda > Arachnida > Araneae > Uloboridae > Uloborus > Uloborus diversus. Next base: position 2,172,234 of record NW_026558209.1, read on the forward strand.
TTTAATCTTCATAACATTTTTTTTAAAATTGATTTAGACTCTTATGTGCTAAATACTGACTATTTTGCTTTTATTGTAATTTTTTAAGGATTATTAATTATTTATTACTACTTTTATACTACAAATCCAAAAATCTACTTATTATTTAAAATTTTTCACTTTGTTGCCATATTTGATCGTTTGCACAATGGAAGTAGACTTAAACTTCCAGAAACAGAATTGGACGTTTATATTAATGTGTAATATTGAAAACAACATTAAATGTGCAAAAAGTTATGAATTTTTGAAAATTAACTATTACTTTCTGGAAAAGAAAGTTTGAAATTTTAATGTAAGCGTCCTTTAATATGTGAAAAAAAAAAAAAAAAGATTATTGGCATTGGCCTATGATTGGCGGAGTTGATTTTTGTTACTATGCATTACATGGTATGCCGATTGATGCAACAAGTTAATCATATTTATACTGAAATTTAGCATTGCATTTTGCTCAATATGTTTTGTGTAACCTACTTATAAGCAAATAAAAAGTATTGTAAACCAAAAGCGGATGCTAAAAGGTTGCTGCAGGACTACAGCAAAACGCTATAATATTACGCGTGACATCAAAGAAACGCTAAAATAATTTGAAAGTACTCTGTTTTCAACAAATAGTAAACAAATTAAAACAATTTTGAACAAAGTGTTTAAAAAAAAACTTAAAATTTTGACAGAGAAAACAAACGAAAAAAAAAAACAAGTTTTTTTTTTTTTTAAATCTAAGGGGAGAAGTTTCAGTTCTTCTGCATCGCTACTTTGAACAATTTTAATTATTTTAAAAATATTACTATTTAAACTTAAATTTTGAATGAAGCGAGTAACCTGGAATTTTCTAAAAAACAACCTGGAAAACCTGGAAAAGTCAGGGAACTTTTTTTAACCAAAAGTGTATGAACGCTGTTAAGGTTGGTATTAAGCACCACTTTTCATTAACTGATTTTTCCTTGTTGTCAAAAATAGCACTCAATTTGAAGATAGTCGAATCCAATTTAATATGAATGTTTTCAAAACTTCAAAGAGTGTTTTTGTTCTTGGAATGAGGAAAGGAATATAATTGTTCCACTTTAGTTCCTTTAATTATTTTTTTATAAAGTGTGCATGGAACTAATGCAGTTACTATCCAAACCTTTCACATTGTTATATACCAATTGTCAGGACCCAACTAACTAAAAGTGAGGCCCAAGGCCCACAATAATTTGGAGGCCCCCCTGAAGGCTATTATTTTAAAAATGTGTGTATTTTTTGTATAGTTGTAATGCTATGCATAATTCTTTAAATAATTTGGGGCCCCTTAGGAAAAGGGGGCCCCAGGCCTAGTAGGCCTGTGCAGTAATCAGGCCCTGCCAATTGTCAATCTTGAATGCCTCTAAAACAGGAAAGTTTCGAAAAATGAGACACTCACCATCGGACTCGGCTTCCTTAATTTCTGTAAAAACTATATTTTTCCTGGGAAAACAAATTTGTGCCATCCCCTTGTGAGTGAATCTCTATGCACGATATTTGAAGATATCGAACAATATTCAGGTTTGCATATTTCTCCCCCCCCCCCCACACACACAGGGTTTGCTGAGGCAGTCTTCTTCTGCTTCACCAATCTGATGTCCAATATAAAGGACTTCTTCATCAAATCCCATATTGGCTTCGAAATGGGGGATCTGATGTTGATGCTCAATCAGAAATACTTGTCCTCTTTCAATTCTCTTATTACTTCCAGGACTACGGAGTCGGACTGATTTCGGGGTGAAGGAGTCAGAGTCGGTCATTTTTCCCTCTGACTGTCAGGGCTGCAGAGTGGTAGTCAAAGTGGCATGGATTTTAAGGTGGAAGAGTCTGAATCAGAGTCGAAGGTTCTAAAATATCGGAAGTCAGGGTTGATCACTTTCCCACAAATCTGCAGCCCCTGCAACCATGCATTACCTAATTTGCATGTGATCACACATCACCACGTGATTGGAACACACTTGGTAATGCTAATCAACAACTGCGTAACAAAAAGTGTCCAGAGGCTTGTCTCAATTAAATATAGGGTAGACTGACTAGTAAATGGACACTTAAATACAATTTCATTTTCAAAAATTCATAGATCCATTTAGCCAGTAAGTTTAAACTTTTAATGAAAAATGTCATAAGAGTTAAAAAATTCAGAGGGCTTTGAAGTTTCTGCTTTAGGTTTTTTTTTTTTTTTTTTTTGTGGGTTGAATGGAAAAAAGTGCCGCGGCCCAGTGAATGATTGCCTCGACAAACACAGCATTTTCTTGTCGTTTTCTTCGGAAATGGGTAGAAGGAAGCTACTACTGCCGATTCATCTAAGAAAAATGTTTTAATCCCTATTTATTGTAAAGAATTTTCAGGTCTTGTTCACTTGTTGGTTACCCTATGTAAGTGCCCATTACATCAGGAACAAGAGCACACAGAACACTGTCGAATCTCTATTAACGATATTCAGCGACATTGGACAATATTGAGGTTTGTTTCTCCCCCAACAGGGCATGCCGAGGCGGACACCTTCTTCTGCTTCACCAACCTGATGTCCGAGATCCGAGACTTCTTCATCAAGTCGCTGGATGATTCGGCCAGTGGCATCGGCTCCAAGATGGGAGGTCTGATGTCCCTGCTCCAGGAGCACGACTTCTCACTGTGGCAACGACTGCAGGGACAGGACATTAAGCCACAGTACTTCTGCTTCCGCTGGATAACGCTTCTGCTCTCACAGGAGTTCCCCCTTCCAGGTGAGTGATCTACACTTTGTCATACTTACCGACTTTTATGGATTAAGCATAAAACTTTGGTAAATTCTCCTGTTCTGGTCTGCTGTGTGAATCTATTGCGTGGATATCGGTAATTTTTTCCCTATTATTTTTCTTATGTCTCATAATCCATAGCAGAGGACTTGCACAATCGTCACGAGTCAAGCCGAGCCAGATTATTATTTTTTTTTCTAAAAAAAGATGAAAGGTGTTTGGGATGGTGAGGGGACATTGAAATCGGGGAATTCAGATGACAAAACGGTGCTAAAGTCGGAAAGTGTTGCGAGTTACTTAAATTCAAAGTTTTATATTTTTTCATTATTTTTAAACTTCCTTGAAATTTTGGTGATTATATAATTTAAATGTGAAATATATTTACCTATTTACCCTTTGCTCTTATGTTTTTGCATAATTCTTCATTTTGTGGCTTTAATGCTGCCCACTTTTTTGGAAATACAGTGGACCTGGTTAATTGAATCTGTGGTTTACTGAATCGGCTGCTTTAATAAATCAAATCATCAAAAAGAGAACAAAATCCAGCTTTATTGAATTAGCAGCTTTATTGAATCAAAACTGTTTAGAACAAATGTGATTCATATGAGTGACGACCTCTGTAGTGAAATGAATGAGTAGATGACGTTCATGAAGAGACGTTCATCCTATCCCCTATAACCACATTTTGACAGTTAAAATGTAACTATTATTGGGACAAGTTTTGTCTTAACTATAGTATGCTCCAACTATAGTTAACACAAAAAATTAATGTAAAAATTGTGTAAAATAATTAAACTAAGATTTAGTTAAATAATAATTAAACAATACAGTAAAACTTGTGTAAGTTGACCACTTGCGGTGCACTACTTTAGTGGTCAACTTAAACAGGTGTTCAACTTACAGAGGTTGATTTATATGATTAGGGCTAATTCCGTGCCTGAAAACAGTGGTCAACTTCGACAGGTTTTACTGTATTAGCTTTCATTTAATACAGTAAAACCTGTGAAGTTGACCACCCTTGTAAGTTGACCACCTGTCTAAGTTGACCACTGTTTTCAGGCACAGAATTAGCCCTAATCATATAAATTAACCTATGTTAGTTGACCACTAAAGTATTGCACCGCAAGTGGTCAACTTAAACAGGTTTTACTGTAGTAGTAATTTTTTTTTTTTTTTCATTGACAAACAATCGAAACAGAGCTTTGTTTTGTTTTTAAACTGTAAATTTCCCTTCCAGATGTGATCCGTGTGTGGGATTCGTTGTTTTCGGACAGGAACAGGTTCGAGTTTCTCATCCACGTCTGCTGTGCCATGATGCTGTGAGTATGCCACTCTATCAGAACTAGCGATGCAGCGAATAGTGATTTGGTCGAATACCGAATATTCGGCCGCCAAATAGTTATCTTGTATTTGTTTAACACTAGAATTACAGGAGAGGTCATTTTGACCCCAATCAAACTTTCTTTGCTAATTACTCCTCTGTATTTTTGTAAAAAGATTAATCCTTCTTTGACTTTTCCTTAATAATTGTGCTGTGTAATAGTAAAAAGTTTTCAAGAAAATTGTAATTCTTTTAAACCCAAACTAAAGGGTTACAACTAAAATTGCGGGTAAACTATTTTTTAAAAATATTTAACATTATGTAGGAAACTATGCAGATTTCTTCTGAGGGGTCAAAATGACCCCCACAGTATTTCTAGGTATAAAAAGATCGTCGTAACTCTAGTGTTAAAAAGCACAGGTTGCAATCAAAGCATAATTTTTTATGGTTAATACTTCCAAATACATTAAAAATGATTTTAGAAATGATTAGGAGCAGTTTTCTCAAAAAATGATAACATCAGTTTAAACTTTAAAACTGTTCGACCATATTTGGCTGAAAAATGACTAAAGAGAAGCCTTAGCAACAGTTGGTAAAGATGAGTCCTATATATAAGCTTTAAAAAAGCATTTTTTTCTTGTACAGGAATAAACTCATAAAGTTTTGCAAATAAATTAAGAAAAAATTATATAACTGAAATGTTTCAGCGTGGATTTGCACCGTAGAAATAGGAATTGCATTGCAAAGAAATTTACTAAAATTAGCAGGAAGAAACCAAATTTCTCTATTGAGAAAATTTAATTTCTGAAGCTTTTCCAATAGACAAAATATAATTTAATTTAGGTAAATCCAGACTTTATTGGTTTAGGTACCGCAAAAGGCACTCTTGAAAAACAATTAAACATTTGCAGATCTAATTGTAAACAATTCAAGACCATAAACACTATATTACACGGCAACTGTTTTTGATACTAGATTCAAATTATTCTTCTTCAACAAAATTCAAGTGGACACAGCAATAAAATAAAATTGAATAACCCAGGGGGGAAATATCGTCACAAATCTAGCAAAAGAGCTGGAAAATATTTCTAGCTTAATTGTTCCGCTCTTTTAAACACAAAATTATTTTTTGAAACCTCAGCTCTAAGTGAAGTAAGAGACTTATCTTAAATAGAACTATTATTTAAAAGAAAAAAAGTGGTTTGTAAAGTGGTGAGAACTGAATTTCATAACCTATCCGATGTTTTTGGCTCAACTGAACTCTGGAATGGGGTCGTTTCCAAAATTTCAAAAGTATTTTCTTCAGAGCATGCTTAAAAACATGAGATCTGACCATTTTTTAAATAATTTGTTTTTAATATTTAAAAAAAATTGCTTAAATCGGTGTGCTTTCATTGTTTACACTTCTTGCCAATGACATCACAAATGACGAAATGCCATTCAGTGTTGCCCATTCACAGAGTAAAATATTTAATTTGCATCTTTACTCATGCGTACTGGCAATGAAAGGGTTGATAGCAAGGATAGAGTGCAATGTTTAATTCGCTTCTTGATTATCATAACGTGGAAATGCATTACAAAGATGCGCCAAAGAGCCTCATTTGTGACGTCATCAAGACCACGCCTTGCTTGAAAAATCGGACATTTTAGAAAATTAATTAAAAAATAACTGTTGAGAAAATAAAAGTATTTTCTGTGTCCATGTTATATTTTTTTGCTTATTCTATCCATTTCAGTGACTAAAAGTGACTATTTTTGGCTGAAGGAAACAACCCCATTATGTGTTCTTCTCATTGACCCCTTTTTGTTTTCCCACAGGTGGCTGAGGGACAAGCTACTGCACGGAGACTTCTCTTCCAATATGAAACTGTTACAGGTATCCCATTTCTCAGTCATTTAGCAACAAAACGACGTCTTCCTATCCGACGGTATTTTCCGATCCTCATACGAAGTGATGCTTCGTATAGTGATACCATCACTATACGAAGCGTTCAGCACCAAAACCGACTCTATACATTCTTCAGAATCTTCAATCGTCATTTCTGTGTCTCAGAGCCCGACTTCCAAAAATTGAAATTTTCTGCTGAGTAGTGCATTGTATGTAGAATCCTATTCCGCATCGAGCCACATGTACATAATTCTAAAAAATACAATCCTTTGTAATAATTTGGAGCGTTAAAAGAGAGCGAGTCCAATGATTTGTAATGCACAAAACTACTGTTTTCCTTCTAACCTGTAAAGTAGTGATTATGTCACTTACGCTAGTTTGGTTCTAATGTACAGATTTTGGTCCTCTATTGCGCATTTTTCCTTGCAAAAGAAAGATTTCAATATCAAGATGCTATCTGTTTTTGCCAACTGGACATGAAGAGATAACCAGGATATAAAAACTGGAGCTGTCAATAAAATTTGAAGATAACTATGTAGGGGAAACTGCTGTACCCACGGGCATTGGTCGTGAAATTCCAGATATCGTCGAGAGAGATCCTAATTGGGATTCAAAGTGTGTCACAGCCCTCTCCAGTACCCCAGGAACGCCCTACAAACGAACATTTAAGATTCTATCACATTTTTTCGGTTTTAGTAGCATCCAAGCAAAAAAAAAAACGAGCAATTTTTTTTCGTTTGTCCTGGTTCCCCCTTCATTTTTGTTGTATGTATCGTTATTCCTTATATTTTGAAGGTTTTGGTTCTGATTTTTGATGTTGTAAAACTGTGGTCCTGTCGATGTGAATGGCTTGCAAAACCAAAATGGCGTACCTTTGGGCATTTCAGCATTTCATTTGGGGGGTCGAATTTCTTAAACATGAATTAACTCAGTATGGAACAAAACACATATTGGCTAACAGCTAGTAATCATGATAGGGGGGGGGGCAGATTGTATAGTTAACCCATTCGATGACCAGCCCGAAACCCCTTAACGCGCATGCCGCAGATAACGAACGGAGTTGCTTTTTGCTACGTTGTAATAGCACTTTTTTCCCCATTTTGCTATCGGGATTTTAATGTTGTTTTTGCTGTTTAGCTTGTATTCGAAAATCGCTTCGCTTTATTAGTTTTTGGCCCTGAATTAAATAGTGCAATAAAATACAAGGTTGCTAATATGTGCTGAAATATTCCTTAAATTTACACAGTACATAACGGGAAAATAAACAATAGAGGATAGGACAAAAAGCAATTATTTTTATAACATTTTATTCAATTACTATTTTTTTTTTTTTGCTTTTGCCTCAGTATATCATTTTTTTCTCTTTTTATACACTTAAGAAATCTTAAGAACTGTTAAATGTAAAGTGATCTATCTTTCAAAATGGCTCAACAAAGCATTCTTCAAACAATTGACTGATCGGTAGAACCTGTGAGTTGGACCTGTTGAATGGACAAAACGCTTTAATAACTGTGGGAATGATTTTCTAAGAGGATAAAAAGTATTCTTCGGTGCCTTTTGATACATTGTGACCCTTCAAAACGACCTATGCACACAGAGACCGGTCGGTTCTTTTATCCTAATTCCGATGACTTTTAAATCCCTTCTGAGTGTCCAGATATCAGTTGCTCAAGCGTGGGAAGTATTTAAAAGATAAATGCTTACAAAAGATCAAAACTTGCGGCTAATCCCCTATTTCCCTAAAGGATACCTTTGTGCATGCAGCTAAAAGCCCCCAGCTGAGAGAGGAATAACAGAGGCTGTCTGGGCGGATTCCCTAATGAGGTGCCCCCCCTTGGTGTCTTGTGGTCAACCCTTCCGCATTATTTTGGTACAACAAAACAGTTTGAATCAGAAAGGAATTTCAAAGCAAGCTTTACTGCTTGTACTTGGGAACATGTCTTCAGAAGAAGAAAAAAAGAAAATTTTGCTTGAAATCGAGTCGGATTGTTTTTTCTTTTTTTAACACATACTTGGATACATTTTAGTTAGATTCATAGGATTATTTACTAATTAAGGCAATTTGATTATTGAAAAGAAATCAAATGTTTTATTTCTATTTTTAAAATCTCATAAAAGAAGGTGCAATTAAAACATTGGAGCTATTTTACAACAATAAATAAAATCTGAAAAAGAAAGGGAGAAAAGGAATGTTTCGTTTTGTATGAGTAAAGCGAAAAGAACTCAAGATATTATCATTTCATTTGTACTGTAGTATATATTTTATGTTTTGCATAGGGGTCAACTATTATGTATAATCAATGCGGTCGTCATAATTTTTGTTTGTTAAATTAAAAATATTCAAAACTGTATCACTAAAAAGCCATCAAAGGGTGCCGCGAATATAAAACGTTATAATTTAAGTTTGAAAATATCATGATTTAAAAATGAATAAATATTAAAAAATAATAATAGTATACAAATAACTAAAAAGCGTAGTAAACACATTATAATAATAATATAAAAAAACATACTCGTACAAAATTAAGATGTGTAAGATAATTAAAAAAATAATAGTGTGTAAAATAAATTATAAAATTTGAGGATTATGAACACTTTAATGAAGGTTGCTTGGGTAAGAAGGTGGATTTTTGGTAACAAGAAAAAAATATTTCTGTTTCTTTGCTTCATTCAGGCATAGAAATATTGGTAAATGTGTAAGGAAATATTTTCCCACTTGTTCATCAGGAGTTCGAATGCCAGAATGCTAAGAAACAAAGCTTCCACGAAAAGATAAAAATATAATGCCTGATTATTTGAAGCATTATTCGTGTCCCATCTAAGAGTAATTGAAAGGTTAATATCTTAGTAAAATAAAATAATTTACAACAAATTTCGTGAAATACTGTAAGTTACATCCCTTTTGCATAAGGAAAAGAGCTTGATTAGCGCTCCCCTAAAAGCACCAGAACCCAACAGAGAAGCGCAATAACAGGGTTCTGCCCCTGGAAGGATCGCCGACACATATTCGGCCGAAGCAAAAACTGCTAGAAACGCCGTGACGACACAGGATTGTCGAAGGCAGCTAGGAACCACTTTCTTGCGACGAGCCTGAATCGGCCGGGGCAGTTTTAACACAAACTGCGCGGCCGATCCTGTATCGGCCGGGGCAAAGATTGTTTTAAAGAACCTCCAGAAAAGATATTTGTTGATGTGAGATTTTTTTTTTTTTTTTCAAAAATAATATGTATTTCTAAAGAGTATCTATGAAAGCATACTATGCATTGAGCAGCTGAAATGTGTTTCTGGCAGAAGAAAGTGATGAACACTCATTAAATAGACACACTTAAAACATGAGTGTAACAATGAATGTAAAATACCAATGCATTTTTCTGTGAAAATCAGGCAGCCATACCACTGCACGGGCCTCTCATAACCATCGTTACGCAGAGCACACAAGAACGAGCTATTTAGCCTATATGACGAAATTAAGTCTTTAATTAGAATTAACCATGATTCCTCATCAGTTTTTTCTGTTCTGAAAAGGCCGGTAAAAGCTTGGTAAATTTCTAATAATTTAAAAAACGGAAAACACTTGCTCATGTCTGTTTTGAACATTGATTTGCAATTTACGTAAATTAAATTTGCTCATTTTTATCATTCCTCTCAAAAAATTTGGGGGTGCAACCGCCCCTTCTCGATCCCCCTATTTGCCGCCCCTGACCATGTGTACCCACGGACAGCAATTTTTAGTCTCCTTGGGTCACACCCGAGTCTTCTTACAATGTGAAGTATCTCAAAATGGTGCCTTCTCATCAATGTCCAAAATTTGACGTGGAAACGATGATGGCAACAATGCAACAATGTTGACGTGGCAACACTGCAACAATGATGATGAATTTGAAGTAGGGCTCGAAGATATAGTGTTGAAGTAACCCCCACCTGTTGTAGGATCTACAGACCATCAATCCCACCTGTTTTCATTTGAAGTCGACTTTTCTAGATTTTTGTTGGTTTAATCTTAACTGAGTTTTTTTTTTTTTTTTTTTTTTGTGATAGGTTAATTTTGGTTAAAGGTTTCAATTTGTATATAAATTGAGGTTATTATGTAGGTACATAGAGAGCTATAATATCATGAATCTAGTTATTTTTTTGTTTAAAACATATTAATTATTCATAACATCATTAACTCTCTTAAGAGTAATAACTTTTTTCAAGAGTTCACTCATGTTAAAAAATAAGGAAAATTTTTAAAAAAGGGAAAAAACCTTCGATTAATTTTCAAAGTTTATTTTCTGTTGGCTGTTTTATTTAATGTTATTTTCAATGGATGCTTGAAGTACTTCAATATAAAATGGCTTATAAAATGTATTGAGTATAATTGAGTTTCTCAGACCTATTAATATGTTATTTTTTGTATGTTCATGGGTACAAAGGCACCTGTCTGTAGGGTGAACAGGCTGTTGTACCCACATACAAAAAAGATTTTTTTATTTAAGTATTTAAGAAAAAAAATTTTGAAGTTGAAAGCTTTGAAATTTTTACCTGATAAAAATTGTCAAATTAGATGATAAGTTGTAGATTCTGCCAGAAAATTTTTCCAATCGATTATCCATTCCCAGAGACCAGCAAAAATTGAAAAGTAAATTTTGTCCATGGGTACAGCAGCTTCCCCTATTCATTAGTTGCATAAGGATTTAACATAGGGACGGTTCCCCCGAAAATTTTTCTCTAAAAACTTGATTCTCAACTATCTTTTGTGGTATTTGATGGAGGCTCTGCTCCGGGAATGAGTCGAACAGGCTTAAAAACAGAATTGTTGTTGTAAAGGGAAGATGAGATGGGATTGAGAAAACCCCCTCAGTCACTTTTAATATTTGAAGCTCCAAAATAGTTTTTAGAGGATTTTTAGTTATGCTAACCGTGGAACCACTCTTACAATGTAATAATGGAAAAAAAATAATTGGATAGCAATCAAAAAAGAACATCGAGATATTTATTTTGACGCAAAACATTTTGCCCCCTCGGGTAAACAGACTTGGCTATACTTCAGGGCCGTATGACTGAAAAATTGTGCAAACTCATTGTGTGTTTATGGTAGTTATTGAGAAATTCATCTATATCATGTAACAATATGGCGTTTTGTAAGAACAACCCCTCCTTCCATTTAGATAATCTATTGTAACAAAAATCAAATGGATACACATGAAACCAAATACGATAGACCCTATAAATGTTTCAAAAAATGTGTTTGGTAAAACCCCCTCCGCCTTAAAGCAGAATACTTGACGATGTTCTGCAACGTAAAATCATTTAACCAAAATTGTTCTGCAAGTACTTCAAGCATTGTATACACAAGCAACCAAGGTGACCTTTTCCACAAATCGGGAGCCCTAAATCAAAATCCTTTCATACAGGAGGGGTTTTTTTTTTTCAGTTTTCAAAACTTTACTGTAGCTATACATTTATGTGGAACCTAAACCAATTGAGTCTACAAAAATATTTTATATTATTTTTAAAATGCATATAGAAAGAGCAAAGATACAAAATTTTATAAAAACCTGAACCTAGGCGTCAAATCATGTTTCTTTTTGGTTAATTTTACATGGCATGAAGGAAAAATTAAAATAATGTTAATAAATAAGTAAATTACAAAAATAATAAATAAAATGAGTCGAGTTAAGGTAGCAAATAATAAAACGCTTCAAAACTTTCTAAACAATTCAAATATTTTCAGAATGCAAAAGGATTGAAATCTCAAATAAGACACGCAATTTTCGGCGATGGACGTGTTTCAATGTTGACATGTATCCAAAACATACGCTTATGGAGGAAATTGCAATGGATGAAGGTCGATTGCGAAAAATAAGGAGAAGGGGAAACACAAAAAGGCTAGAAAAATCAGAATCATTTCAGATTTAGAACGTGAAATTTCTGCCGAAAATCTCCAGAAACTGCCGATTTTCCACAAATATCCTCCTACTCAAGATAGAACTTTGCAGAAATTCTGCAGATTTCTTTGAGTTCAAAGTAAATCTAAAGTTCCGGCAGATGACTTATTCAACACTTTTCGCGAGCTCTCCGCCGAATTATCGTATTTTCGAGAATTTTTGATTTTCTTCTAATTTTAAGAGCTCTGCAGAATTTTATGTTGAGTTGGAAGATATTTGCAGAAAATCTGCAGTTTCTGCAGAAATTTCACAGAAATCTGTAGAATTTCTGCAGAAAATTTGTCTGAGTTTTCCTCTCACATTTGAACAGAATTGTTCTGCAGCTCAGGCTTCTGTTCTGCGACGTACGTCGCAAATTTAGTAGTATTCTGCTTTGGGTCCCCTCCGAAACAAAAGTCTGGTTATGGCCCTGCTATAATTGGAGCAAACCTAACCTGGCAGCATTGTGAAGGCTTTATAGATTCTTATCCACAGCCAGGTTGGGTTTGTCCCGAATAATAGACCAGAAAAGTTAAGGTGATTGTCCAGCATGGGAAACATGTAATTGGAAACATACCAGTCTGTTTTGAATACTTTACTTACATGAAACTTTGTACAGTGTTTCACGGTGGATGTGTTTTCAAACACCTTTCATGTTTCAGAACTTTCCGAACGTGGACATCCACTGCCTGTTGGAGAAAGCCGTGGAGATCTCTCGGTGACAGAAGAGTTGAGAAGTACTTAAACTGTGAGTACAGTTGTAGAATTTATGGAAATTTTGGGGAGGCGGGGGGGGGGGGGGACTTGTTTTTTCAGGGTTTTTTTTTTGGAAAAATAGATTTTTTTGTGAATAATTTTTTTAATGGTTATATTTGCTTAGAAAATATTAAAATGATGGAGCCACAAAGATACATGCAATCCATGTTATTTTTTCTTTTTAAACAAACTTACAGTTTGTTAAATAAATTTAAAAAAATGGAAATAGCTCTTTTTGTTCAGAATGCCAAAAGTTAGTTAATTGAGTCAAATCATCCATTAGCCATTCATTTTGAACAAAATGTTATTCTTGTAAATTGTTAAACTGGAATTTTTGATGGAAATTTGGTTTTTTTTTTTTTTTTTTTTTTCAAATTGTGAAGTTTGAAACTAAGCTTATTTATTGATTTTTTTAAAAACCTTTTACATGCATTTATACATATGTGTAGACATACATGAAATGAAAATATATCAACATTTTTACTTATATCTTTCCACTACTTGACATTAATGATATACACTATTTCTGTTCTGTGCACTTAGTGTCTTAAGCGCACTTAGTGTTAATGAGAAAAAATAATGAATATTGCTTTTGTGTAAAGGGAAATTAGGTCCGCTCAGAGCTTGCATCAACAAAGTTAATGTTTAAATGTGGGATACTAAAGCTAGATATATCAATTTTTTTTTTTTAAATCGATTACATTTTAGCTTTGACTTAATATTTTTGTCCAGGTTTCATGTAATGATGAAATATTGAAATTACCTAGTTTTTTGGACTATTGTTTTATTGCATTTATGAATTACACTGGATTTAGGCCTATTTTGTCAGTTATTCATCTTTATTTTTACAAAATAACATTGCACTGGGTAAAACTATGTTAAAAAGCAAAGCTAAAATTTCTTGAGCTTATAATTTTGTCCAGCAATCAATTTTAATGTTTGTCGTTAATTTTGAAAAATAAAAGCTACCAAAGTTCGCTAATGGCAACATTAATGCATGTTTTGAATTCAGGTCGACTTATTTGAACCAAACTTTACCGTAATCCAGGAATTTTTATCTTTGAGTTTTGAAGCTTGAAACTTTTGTCCAGGCTTCACATCATGATTAAGTAGCACATTTTTAGTTTATGTTAATTTTTAAATTTAATTGACACTGAATTTAGAACTATTTTTTCAATGGGGTTGTTTCCTTCAGTCAAAAGTACTATTTTAAGTCATTGAAATGGATAGAATGAGCAAAAAAAAAAACATGAACACAGAAAATACTTTAATTTTTCCCAACAGTTATTTTTTAATGAATTTTTTGAAATGTCCGATTTTTCAAACAAGGCGTGGTCTTGATGACATCACAAATGATGCACTTTGCCGCATCTTTCTACTACGTATCCCTGTTAAGATAATCAAGCAGCGAATTAAATATTGCGCTTGCTATTAACCCTATCGTTGCCAATACACGTGAGTAAAGATGCAAATGAAATATTTTGCACTGTGAGTGGCAACTCTGAATGGCATTTCATCATTTGCGATGTCATCGGCAGAAGCTGTAAACAATGAAAGCGCTACGATTTAAGTATTTTTTTTAAAATATTAAACTTAAACAAATTATTTAAAAAATGGTCAGATCCTATGTTTTTAAGCATCATACTTGCCAATTTTCGAAGGAAAAAAAACAGGAGATTTTACTAGAGGTATATAGGTGATTCACCATCGACATATCCTCGCTACAGAATAATTAAATTATGCTTAAAAGCATGATACTAAATACTAAATTAACATAATATACATAACATAAATACTAAATTTAAAGTGAAATGGGGATTTTTTGCAGATGTAAGCAAAGTGGTAGTAGCAAGAAAAATATACTGCAAAGGGAAAACTAAATAATAAGGAGTGAATTTGCTTAAAGTTTCGTACATTCTTCCGTCTCTACCAGAAAAGTAGCTACAAAAATTTAATTACTAAAATCCGGGGGGGGGGGGGAAGGAAATCAATATACAATGAAAATACAATATAAAATAAGTAGGTATAGGGTAGAACATGTTAAAAAAACTTCAAACGTTAAAAATAATTGAAATAATTTCAGGATGCAAAAGGATTGAAATCTGCTACCATTTTCGGCAAAGCACGTGCTTCGTTGAACATGCAATGTGGAAAGCTTCCAAAAAATTAATTTTTACTAAATGAGTTATAAATTTTCTTATTCCTCGCCATTGGTAGACTAGAAAAGGGCGCCATCTATTGAGAAGAAAGTGAAATTTTTGATGATTGCCTGAAAAAAACTGCAAAAACGGGAGAAAATCGTAAAAAACGGGAAATCGGGAGATGGAAGCAAAAAACGGGAGTCTCCCGTTAAAAACAGTAGAGTTGGCAAGTATGAAGCATGCTCTTTCAGGAAAAAAATACTTTTAGAGTTTAGGAAACGACCCCACTATTGATCTTTGTTTCAATGAAGAAAAATCAAACTAAGTTATTTCATGATTGAATCTTGTCTTTCAGGTCGTCATTCCGGCCAATCGTTGATGGATCTTGGTGGTTGTGCGAGCAGCTTAGATAGAATATATATTTCATGTTGGCCACTCTATTGGTGGCGATGGACAGAGTTGTATTTTTGTATCATCGGAGCATCGTTCACATGCTCCCCTCATCTTTCTCTTACTGGAACGATGGCGGTCAGACAGCCCGTTGCCATAGCTGCCAACTCTCCTGAATTTCAAAGCATCCTCCCAAAGTCCCCAATGGAGTAAATGTCTCTCGAATTTTCACCAAAACAACGAAATTCCCCCAAAAAAAGATTTTTTATCTGTGGTAATCGCAGAGCCAAAATGAAATTGCTTCGAAAATCACTGTCACAAAAATTAAAATTTTTTGTGCATGATTAGGAATGTTGAAAATGTTCAGTCGTTATTTAAAATTTTTATTTAATTTTTTTTTATCACTTCTCAAAAGAATGCAGTTAAACGTTGTTGATTTTTCTCTGAACTGCGTGAGGAAGGTTCGTTTTCTCTTACATGTGATAATGAACAAATTTATGCCAAATTAAAAAAATTTTTAAACTTTACAGTTGTCATTTTTACCTTCAAAGTAGTAATAATAGAAATTCCAATTTCAGGTCCTACCGTATTTTGGCCCAACTACGGACTTAATTTGAGAAATCTCTAAATTATATTTTGAAAATACCTTCTATATTCAAACTTTTGCCGTTAAATATATTCTCGCGAAATCCCCCTAATTGTTGTTTCTCTATGTTGGCAGCTATGGCATAATCGAGATTGTTCCATCTTCGTGTCATATCAGTTCCACGGGGCTCCCGACTGGTCCCTTTTATAGTCTCTGAGTCCCAAACAGCCCATTTCCCCGACATCTGGGGAAACGGGCCCCCAGATGTCGGGGCCCGTTTTAGCTTTATCCCCGTTAAGTTTTACCTTATAAAACCCCCTTTATCCTTTAAAGTTTCAGTTTCATTTTTTATTTTCCCTGTAACCTTTCTTATCCATTCGCATTTTATTTCTAAAACAATATGAATGAGTTGTTCACACCAGGGTTGGCCGAATTGGACCCAACTGGGTTGGACCCAATGGGTTTTTTTTTTTTTTTTTTTTTTGAAAAAACCCATTATTTAGCCCACTTTTGGGTTTTTTGTAAATTTTCTGAGAAGTTTTGAAAAATTAATTAATTTAAATACTTTTACTATTTAAACTTCTTTTTTATTTGTTCTTTACCACAGACAATGAACATAAAAAATGAATTTTGAACTTTAATAGTATTTCTTAACTCTTAACAGCATTAAAAAAATACTTCAAAGATTTTAAATAAATGTATTTAACTTTTTTCTTTAACTGGTCAATAAATAACTCAAATTATCTTGACCAAGTCCTGTAATGTCTGATTTTCTCAATATTTGTAGATTGTACAGTACTACTCTAGCTAAAAGGCTTTCAGGTGAATTATTTTCTGGGAACCAACACGTCACAAATCTCGAATAAACACAACGTATATTTTTTAGAAATAAACAGATTTTTCAAATGGTCGACAGAAAACAGAATAGGATGTACCATATTTTCATTATCTTTACGAAAAAGTTTAATATTTGTTACTCTGTACATAGAAATAGAAAAACAGGCAACATAAAATTCAAAGAAATGTCTTGATTAAGCTGGAATTCAGTAAAAAGGGATTTAAACTACTTGAGGTTCTACAGTAGTTTTGCATAACAAATTGAAATACAATAAAGTAAAATGAAAAAAAAAAGGTAGGTAGCAATTAAAAAGAAACAATAGATTTTATCACTCGAGAAGTAACTTTGCCTTAACTGTTGATAATAATGAAAATTAAAAAATCTGAAACTTCACCATTCTTGGGTTTTTTTGTCTTTTATACTTTTCTTCAGAAAATGCTGAATTTTAACTAGTTTTCCAGCTTTTTTTACCCGAAGACATTTTTTGCACTTTGTCTACATACTTATGCTACAAGTACCCCACATTTTCCCTAAAAAAAGACAAAAAAAAAACACATTTCTTTTTTTGGGTTTTATTTAAAAAAAACCCTAGGTCCATGGGCTTTTTTTTAAAAAACCCGGTTTTTTGCCAACCCTGGTTCACACCCCTACCAAGTTGTATGCATAGTTATCTGTTTTAAGCAAAAGTACCTTCAATTAAAAAAAAAAAAATTCAGCGGATGAATCAGTTTAAATTCATCCAGCTTAGTTACCTCTTAAGCAAGAGTAATTTTAATTAAAAAAAGAAAGATCAGCCAATTAATTTGCTAAAAAAATTCATCCAACATAGTTACTTGTTTTGAGTAAAGTAATCTTAATAAAATATTCTGCCCAATAATCGTCTAAAATTCATCCAGCGTAGTTAGATGTTCCAAGCAAAAGTAATTTCAGACAGAAAAAAAAAGGACAATTGGCTGAAATTCACTTGGCATAGTTACCTATTCTGAGCAAAAGTTATTTTAGTAAAAAATCAGCCGATTAATTTGCTAAAAAAAATTCATCCAACACAGTTGCTTATTTTTTAGTAAAGTAATTTTAATAAAGTATTCAGCTAAATAATCGGCTAAAATTTATCCAGCATAGTTACCTGGTAAAAGTAAAATTCAGTTAGAAAATAAAATCGGGTGATGAAGTGGCTGAAATCCACTTGGCATAGTTACCTATTCTGAGCAAAAGTTATTTTAGTACAAAAAAAAAACAGTCGATTAATTTGCTAAAAAAATTCATCCAACATAGTTACTTATTTTTAGTAAAGTAATTTTGATAAAATATTCAGCTAAATAATCGGCTAAAATTCATCCAGCATAGTTACCTGGCAGAAGTAATTTCCGTTAGAAAAGAAAAGAAAATCGGGCAATGAAGTGGCTGACATTCACTCGGCATATTACCTATTCTGAGCAAAAGTAATTTTGGTAAAATAAACAGCCGATTAATCTGCTAAAATTTATTCAGCATAGTTTATTGTTTTGAGTAAAGTAATTTTAATAAATTATTCTGCCGAATAATCGTCTAAAATTCATCCAGCATAGTTAGATGTTCCAAGCAAAAGTAATTTCTAACAGAAAAGAAAAAAAAAGGGCAATTAACCGGCTGAAATTCGCTTGGCATAGTTACCTATTCTGAGCAAAAGTAATTTTAGCAAAAAAAAAAAAAAACAGCCGATTAATCTGCTAAAATTTATTCAGCATAGTTTATTGTTCTAAGCAAAAATAATTTTTAGCTGATTATAGAAAAAGGTATTGGTAAGGTGGCACTGTATTACTGCGGATGAATCCAAACATATCCAACTCCAAACTTGAAAAAATTTTCAGGTCCCTTTTTTTAAACCCTGGTCCCTTTTCCCCCCAGGGACAAACCTAAAATCAATCGGGAGCCCTATATATTCATCATTTGTATCATCCAGTCTTGTACCAGTACAATCAAAGCGATCTGCGGGCTTGTCGTGTTATGTTTTGTTTTCATATTTTATATTCACGTGTGCCTGGGGCTCGAATCTACGGAGCTCTTCCGGGAGGAAAAAAAGGAAGTGTGAATTGGAAAATAAAATCATTGAAATGTATTGAAGGTGTCATTATTCTGATGTTGGAAACACATTTGGGAGAGTCGTTTAACATTGCCAAGTCACAAAAGTTGGAAAAATGAGACATTTTTTAAACTATTTCAGATTGTACAATACAGTAGAAGACCATTATAACGCACACCTTGGGACCAGAGCTTTTGCATTATACAGGTTTTTGGGTTATCTAGGTCATTTCACACATTTTGAAACTAATATTCAGATATTCAGAATATATCTATATATTAGCTCTTCAGAATGAGTTTTATCTGCAGTGAGTATTAAAGCACTAATTATACAGAATTAGTCAATCACAAACAAATATGTTTCATAATAAAAAGAAAGTGCATTATCCTGCACTTCTGCCAGCTTCATGGTTTGCATAACAGCTGCATTTTCAAGAGCCATCTGGTATTTTCTGTTTACTGTGAGCACTTATTTTCATCTAAAAGCTTTGAAATAAGATGGAAAGATGAGAAACTATTTCAAAATTTGATCTTCCTTACAATTTTAGTGCTTGCAAAGCAAAACAGAAGGATTTTTGAAACTTCAAAACCAATTGTTTACTTCTGAAAAGTTGTGCGTTTTATAGAGAATTCGTTATAACGCCGACCTATATAACGCGTCTTCTACTGTATGACATTTTACATGAGGTAGAATCTGATTCATTCAGACTGATTGGGTTGCCTAATCAAATGAAAGTATGAACTAAACAAAAACACCTATAAATTGAGCCAAGGTTCTGTACACTGCAGGGTTTGTGATTTTTTTATTTAAAAAAATCCAAAAAAGTCAGATTTTTTAAATTTAAAACCGATTTTTTTTTAATCTTTAAAAATTTCAGATACAGTAGAATACCTTTATAAGGTCGACCTATATAACGCAATTCTCTATAAACCGCACAACTTTTCAGAAGGCAACAATAGGTTTTGGAAGCTTAAAAAATACCTCTGTTTTGCTTGGCAAACATAAAAATGGTTAGGCAAATTAAATTTTGGAACAGTTTTTTCATCTTTCCATCTTAATTCAAAGCTTTTAAATTTAGAATTAGTACTCATAGTAAACAGAAAATACCAGCAGATGGCTCTTGAAAAGGCAGCTGTTTTGCAAACCATGAAGCTGGCAGAAGTGCAGGATTTTGATTGTGAAACACATTTATTTGTGAACAACTCATTGTAATATTGGTGCTTTAATACTCATTGCAGATAAAACTCATCCTGAAGTGCTAATATATAGATATATTCTGAATAATAGTTTCTATATTAGAATAATAGTAACACAGTGTTTTGATGTGTTTTGACAAAATATAGTTTCTCTACAAAAAGTAATGATTTGTGTCACGGGTGTGACCATACTGTTGCACCAACAACACTTTTTAAATGCAAATATGTACTTTAAAATGTAGCATCCATGCAAAGGGATTGCGGATACAAGGATTTTCTAGCCGGTGTGTGGGCTAGTCAAATTTTGAAATTTTATCAGCAAAATGTATTTCTTTTAATTTTGGGAAGAAATACTTCCCTCCCATAGCCTCCTTATCTCAAAACCCTTCATATCTCAAAAAAAAAAAATCCCTGCATTTCCATAAAAACTTATAAATTTTCCATAGTTCTCGAAACCCTCCATGTGTCGAAATTTTTACACAGATGCAAGTTTCAAATGCCGTTTATCCTTTGCAATTTTTGGAGTAGAAACCTGTTCCGAAGACATTTGCTCGTAGTTTTTCCAGGGGTGCCCTTGGGCCCTTCGAGCAAGGGCACCCGCCCCCCTAAAAAATCTTTTCAATGGCACAGTCTGCACCCTAGGTGGGCACCCCCAGTTTTTCACCCTTTCTTGGGAACATGTTACCCACTTTGAGAACAGGGGTTAATTTTTCTTTTTTCATCAGTTTTCAAGCGAACAGCTTTTGAATGTGCCATTAGTTGAAGATAAAATTAGATTTTTTAAATTTTTAGATGAAAAAAGTGAATATTGCTGCTCATTTCAAACACCTTTCCAGTACCCTTTTCGCATCAATAAAAACCAGCAAGTTATTTAGAAAACTATGATGGAAGAAATAATTGAAAAATGAAAACTGCTTATTCGGAAACAGCTAACTACAGTTTAACGATTTCTAGTTAGCATATAAAACATTAAATACTAAATCATCTTGTTACATAGAAACAGGGATGTAAATAAATTTCAAAACTAGTAAAATGTTGAATAATAATATGTTTATCGTTATACAAAATGGTTGCGTACATAATGTATGCAATTGTGAAAAGTACTATATATATATATATATATTTTTTTTTAAACCTCGATAACTTGTTCTTATTTTCTTCACTTCAAAAAATTCGAGATATCAAAGTTGAACTGTAGAACAATAATCAAATCAAAAAATCATTTTTTGCACTTCCGTTGATTAAAAAAAAAAGATACTTTTGCTAAACTTAATGAAGCAATTCCGTCTGTTAGACAAGGATTTATATAAAGTTTAAGTACTCAAGTTTATCGTACTCAAGGTGTATCAATGTCCAAATGGATAAATATTCACTCAAATAATAGAAAAGTTGACCATTCTGCATCACAAAATGTAGAAAATACTATTAGCATACCTATAAACTCCTTGTTACGTCATAAAATAAATTATGCATTGGTAGAAGAATTCAAGTTTTTATGCATAAAAATTAACCTCTGAAAAAAGAATATTAATCATAGCTAAGATTTTTCAATTGCTATGAAGTTTAACTTAGTCTTAATGGGGATTATGTCCCATTGATGTTTTATTGCGGGAATGGGACTTGGGTCATTTTAAGAATCAACATTGTGTTCTTTCGATGGTAATTATCATTCTTTACTATTATTATTTCAAACTTTAAAAATTTATGTTAAGTGCTACATTTGTTGAGATACTTTAGATTAAATTTGAAATTCAATTATCAACTGCAAATGAAACACATTAAGGCATCTAAAAAGATATGCAAACGTATTCATTCCCCAAAAGATTTTGGCACTTTGCTAAAGCCTTTTCCCCCATTTTAGCTGAGAGATTTTTGATATGTTCTTCAATATCCATTTTCGCATCATTAGGGAAGGTGAAAAATTTTCCCTTCAGACTTCTTAAGAATTTTTACAACATAGGCACAAGTATCTACAGATTCTAGAACTTGAGCAATAAAATACTTTTTTAATTTCTTAGCATTGCATTCAACTAGCACCAAATCTCCTGTAGATATTGTACTTGAATGTAAGCTTAACGGAATGGAATTTGGATCTGGTTGGTTTTTTAACTATTTCTTAAACTACATATTTCTTAAAATGCATGGAATTTTTCTTTTCTGATTTTTTTCAGGACAAAGGAAACTTCCTTTAATAAAAATAACAGCAATAGAATGCTATCTGAATTCAAACAAAATCCTGAAAACAAAGTTTCAACGACATCAGTTATATATATATATATAGTTTTGATTTTTACAATGTAACTTTCAAGAAGGCTGCCACTAAACTGACTGTTTGCATTCAGTTTCTTCCAAGGGTGCCCATATAGGGGGCAGGGGGAGGGGACTTGAGCCCCCCCCCCCCCTTTTAAAATTAAAACTTCTTTGCTTTTAGTACTTTTTTCTTTGCAAAAATGAAAAAAAAAAACATTTCTTTTCCAACCTATAGTGAATAAGTTATTAAAAATATCAAATTTTAATGACTCTAATCTGTACTGAAATCGGTTTCCATGGGGAAAACACCCTGCTAAACCCCATGGGGAAAACATCTGAGCCCCCCTTAAAATTTTTGCATATGGGTGCCCATGGTTTTTTCTAGCAACAAAATAAAGTCAAACTATTGTAAATAACAGGAGTGTTTTTATTATGTTTTTTAAATTGGAGTTTTTTTTCTGTAAATCAAAAACAGTAAAATCCCTCTAATGAGGACATTAACGGGACAAAATTTTTTGTCCGTAATAGAGAGGTATCTGCAGGACAGGGGTTTAACAATGTTATTTGCATTGGAACCAAGGTTGGCTTTTTGCTGGCAGAAACTAGTTTTTGCCCTGCCAGTGGCAGAAACTGGTTATAACCGGTAAAAACCGGCAGAAACTAGAAAACGTTTTTAATATCTCTAGTAATTACTTAATGACAGGCAATTAAGTAAAATAAAAAATATAACTCCATTTTGTCATTGCAAAACTTAGTATAATAGTTATTTATTAATTAGTGTAAAAACATGTTAAATAACAAGACTGACATTTCAAAGCAAAGTAAAACTTATCATAGTTGAAATTGCTATGTGTTAGAAATTTTAGCCTTGTAATGTTGTAAGTAACAAATTTTTCAGTTTGTTTATAATTATTTTGTTTGCATTTAATATAAAGTGTAATATATCAAATATTTAAATAAATACAGATTTTTTTTCATTTCATTAAACTCTAAAATTCAGGAACTTGTCATTTTACACTTAATATAACTGAATAAAGCTATTCTCAAAGAGCTCCCCCCCCCCCCCCGTCTTGATTTCTATGGAAAGCTAATAATCCAATTATAACTTTGCTGTATGTAAGAAACAATATAATTGGTTAGATTCCCTGACTTATAAATGTAAAAAGTTTCATTGGTTGAAACAGTTCTACAGATACATTTCATGTAACCAATCTGTTTTTGTAAGCTGTTCTTCTATCAACCAAAAGATATTTGTACAAAAAGATTTTGTTTTGAGTACAGCTTGCTCTATGCTGTGAAGCTTTTTTAATCATGAGTTCTAAAGGTGGTAAACCAATGGATCCTATATGGGGATTTTTTAGTCAGAAAGAAATTAATAATAAATTAGTAGTTGAATGTAATAGCTGCAAAAAAAACTGAGTGCAAAACCCTACAGAATGAAAGAAACATCATAAAAAAAGTGTAATCATGTGTACCAGCAAGCTTCTGATTCTAACATGCAAGTTACGACAGAATCAAGTGACAGTGATTTGGTGATTAACTCCTCTTCCTAAAAAATCAAGACAAGAAAATGAGTCTACAGAAGTTGGACCTTCTGGAATCCAAAGTTCTCTGAGTAATTTTATTATAAAAACAAACTCAAAAGAAAAAGATGGTTTGGATGAGGCAATTGCCAAGTTTTTCTACAGCTGTAACATACCTTTTTTGGTGAGTGAAAATATATCATTTATAAACATGATTAACTTACTGAGACCAGGTTATAAACCTCCCAAAAGAAAACAGTTGGCTGGAGATCTACTGGACAAAATACATAGTCAGTTGCAACTACACCTTGAAAAGAAAATCAGTGGTAAAAAAGTTTCATTGATACAAGACGGATGGAGTAATATCCATAACGAACCCGTTGTTGTGAATTGTATTCACACTGGTTCTGAATGCATGTTTCACTATTCTGTAAATACAGGAAGTGAAAAAAAAAACTGCAACTTACTGTGCTGATTTAGCGAAAAATGCAATAATAGAACTTGAAACGAAATATGACTGCAAAGTATTATCTTTAGTATCTGATAATGAACACTAAATGGAGTTAATGAGGAAAATTATTGAAGATGAAAGTTTTGTGAACCTTGCTTATTCTTTGATGATAATGCCAGCTAGTTCTGCTGGGATTGAAAGAATCTTCTCAAATTTCTCCTTTGTGCACAACAAATTGAGAAATTGTTTAGGTTTAGAAACAGCGTCAAAACTTGTATTTTGTTACAGGTTGCTGCAGTGTGAAAACAATGTAAAATTTGATTTTGAACGGTGATAGTGTTGTAAATAAATTGTATTTGGGTTAATATTTAATTATTTTTCTTATACATTTTCTATTGTATGTCAGGAATTGAATTTAAGTTGTTTTCTGAGTTTCTGCCATAAATGTGGCAGAAACTGGTTTTTGCCATGCCAGTTTTAACCGGTTTCTACAAGTGGTTTTTACCACCTCGGCAGAAACCTACCAACCCTGATTGGAACTGGGAAATTAAAAATTGCCCGCATAAGAGGGGTATTCGCATTTGAGGGGTGTCCGTTAGGAGGTGTTTTACTGTATTAATAAACTATTCATTCCATCCCACCTGACCCTTCAGTAAAAATGTTTGTATTTTTGCACAACAGAACTTGAGATCAATAAAGAACAAGTGTATTGTATGTACAATGAAGAAAGCACAAAAAATAAATAAAGTAAAAACAACTGAGTTTAAATTTACATTTGACAAAAAAAAAAAAACATTGGTATTTGCTTTTCACTGCGAAAATACACGTTCCTGTTATTGATCGACTCGCAGATAATCGGGAATTACTGTACTAAAAACTTGAATGTTTTAACAGGCCTCTTGGGAAATTGAGTTATTGAGATTTGACTGTACTGCCAAGATTTTAGCACTCGCAAGAAATTGTCAAAAGAAAAAAAATAATAGCATAGAAAGTGCAAGATAGCGGTAAATATTTACAAACACGTGTTTTCAGATTACAATGAACCTCATATTCAGTAAATTGCCGCCCATTAGCATGGGCTTAAGCAGAAATACGTGAAATACACCGCCAGCTCAGCCATTTCCAGCCGAGGACTGCAGTTTTGTGCTTATTAGCACTGAGCATAGGAAAGTGACTGAGCTGGAGATGGAAAACCTCTTAAGGAAGCCAAGAGTGCCAAACAAACTGGTAGCTAATATAGAATTAGCAGACCAGACGAGTGACCGAATTCTATATTAGCTACCAGTTTGTTTGGCACTCTTGGCTTCCTTAAGAGGTTTTCCATCTCCAGCTCAGTCACTTTCCTATGCCGGGCTGAGGAGTGCTAATAAGCACGAAACTGCAGTCCTTGGCTGGAAATGACTGAGCTGGCGGTGTATTTCACGTACAATGAACCTATTTTTTCAACACAAAAAGATGTGAACTAATAGAAGCAATCTCCACTTCTTGCATTTAAAAAGGGGTCAACTCAAAGCACTAAAATTTGTTAATGCAATCTTTGTTGATATTTTGCGATTTAAGCATTGTTTTTTTTTTTTGTGTGTGATTTTCTGATCAACTTTGTTCACCAATATATATTCCGGGGATATTTCGATAATTGGGAATTTGGTGCGGTCGTCTCATTTTTCGGCGTAAATAATTTTATTTTGGTAGCCTTGCTGATTTATAGTAATTCTATGTGTAGATATTTCCGATCGCTTTGTTCTGATTTGCAAAGAAAAATACCTCTCATGCAGGCGCTGTAGCCAAAAATGGACGCCCATATTTCCAATTATCGAAACATCCCCTATAGGGTCAGGTGGGGTAAAATGGGTAGTCAAAATATATGATTTTAAAAACAAATTATTTTAAATTAAATATGCATTTTTTTTTTGAGTGGGACATTATACTTGGCTGTTCTGAGTTCTGTTTGGAAAATACATTTTTCCAATAGATTATTTTTTAGTGAGAGGTAACACTTTAAATTGAAGTATATAAATTCAAGTTGCATGTTGTCTGCTTAAACTTCTATCTCCAGCTCCTGATTTTTGAGAAATTTTTATTACTGTGTCATAATATCTTTAGTTGGACATTTTTATTGCTGCTTCAACTGGCAGGGAAGAAAAAAAAGATTTTTTTCTATTTTTAATCTCATATTTTGAAAATGGGATAAAAAGGGTATATGGTTAGACTTGTCATTCCAGCAAGTTGTTTTAAAAGATACAACAGCATATTTTCCTTTAAATGAATATTATTTCATTTGTGGTTAATTTAAAGTGATTGAAACAGAAAAGTATGCAATGCCATGACTTTATAAAATAAACTTTGCTCCATCATAATCAAATAATAAGAAGTCAGCTGTATACTTATTCTAGAGTTTTTGTGCACTTGCGCACAAAATAACAATTTCCTCAGAATATGCTGGGCCCAGCCTGCTGCTGGTGGTCACATTTGTATTTGATTGCAATCAGATACTACCAATTTCTCTAATGTACCTTTAAATTCTCAGAACTCATCCTTGTGTCAATCCGAAAATTATATGCCACAAAGCACCATTTTGTCACCTTATAAAGATTTGAAAAGTGCAATATTGTCTGCAATTTTAACCAGAGCTTCAAATTTGTCAACTACCTGCATGAGTTATTTAAAACAACTTAAATGTATGCTGGCAAATACAGGAAGTATTATTGACAAAGATGTTTCAGAAAGGCTAAGAGTTGAAACTGAAAAAAATAATGAATTAAAAAACAAGAAAATAAAAATAGTGTGAAAAGAAAGATTCCATTCAGAGGAAGTATCTGGAATAGAAACTGCTAAAAATATGCTTATGAAGCAAAGTTTAACCATTGGTGCCTGGGTATAAATATTATACTTAGATGAAACAAGCAAGAAAGAATTTATGGGCAAATATTTGGCTGTTGAGAAAAATATTCTGAGATGAAATATTTTTAAAAAATCCGAGATGGGGGATTTTTCTTATTTTTCCTGATGTAGACGACATGGATTTCATTGAAAAAAACAACTACTCTTTGTCCAGTGCTAGTATGTATTTCACTTAAATGTCTTGAGATCGGGGGAGTACAGAGTCGAATTGGTACTAAAATAATGTACATTCCAAGAGGATCAGGGATAGCAGTTTTATCCTTGTGGGTCACATTTTGAATACATGAAAGTAAAGCCTCTTTTGAACAGGGTTGGCTTTCTGCCAGCAGAAACTAGTTTTTGCCGGGCTAGTGGCAGAAACTGGTTATAACCGGCAAAAACTAAAGAGAATCTTTAATAACTCAAACAATTACTAAATGATATTGGTTTAGGTAAACTAAAAAATTAAACTTCATTTCATCATTGTAAAATAAAATATTATGCTAGTGCCCTTGATTTAGTTCCAAAAGGGAATTTTCGATTGCTGATGCTCGTAATATTTGGATTAATCTAACAAAGGACGAAATCACTGATTGTATCTTGTTCACTTTTATGCTTCATCTAAATTGCTTGTGATTGAAATTATCATGTGCTTCAAGAAGAAAGTGCCAGAATTTTACTTGCCAATATTAACCTAGATTTTGTATCTATCATCACAGCTCAGCTTTGCAAAACAAATAGGCCTCATTTCCCGAAACTTATTTTTCCAGTCCAGTTTTTATAACTACCCAAGTTATTACATGGTGGACCAGTTAAAAAAAATATACGATAGATGAAAGTTTCACGCACATTGCTTGTTCCTTTTGATGCATTGGCTGCTAGCCCTTCTATTGCAAGAATATGCTAAAGTTTCTCATTTATGCATATTAAATCGAGAAAGTGTTTAGATTTTAGAAACCATCTTTTCTTAGAGGCAAATGCAGGGGCTAAGCAATGTAACATTTGATTTTGAATTTTGATAATATTGTAATTAAATTGTACTTTGGTTAACAATTTTTCCATGCATTTTCTATTGTATGTCAATAATTTTCATTTTGTGAGTTTTTGCCAGTTTCTGCCGTAAATGTGGGAGAAAGTGGTTTTGCCATGCCGGTTTTAACCGATTTCTACCAGTGGTTTTAACCGCCTTGGCAGAAACTTGCCAACCCTGCTTTTGAAACATGCTGAATGGCTCTTTTTATGTGAAAAAATTGCGAGATGTAGCGTCAAAAAATCCCCGTAGGAATTCCCGCGGAAATTTCTCCTCACCCTCCAAAGCTCGAAGGGCCCGAATTGACCCCTCAAAAAAGTCGCTGCTTACCTGCAATAGAAACTCTTTAAGTTGCTTTTCCTAGGAAATTCATGACGAGGAGCGACGAAATGCACGACATTCAAACGGAGAGCGGCAAGACACACGTTTATTGACATTTGAGGGAAAACAAGAATGAGAGTAAATCATAAAGAATCAAACTATTCATAACGTGGTACTAAAAAGCAAATACAATCAAAGCAATCCAGTTCGCTTGGTTTCGGACATCGGTAAAAAACAGAAAAAAATGAGTGTGAATCGGAAGAAAAGATGGAAATATCTAAAAATCGAAACACTCATCAAAAGTCTCCACTGAGTGAGTTGGGCCACTAGTTGGAGAGTTCTGTGGCCAGCTTGGACTGCACGATGGACGTCTTTCTGGCGGGGAGGTCCTCGGGGGTGGGGATCGCGTCCCCCGTGGGCAGCTGAGTGACCACGGGCAACGCCTGGCGCGCCTTCTGGCCCTTGGCCTTGGCCATGTTGTAGTCTCCCGAATCGAAATACTTCTGTCCCTTCTGCAGCCTCTTCTGGAGGAAGACTGACCCGCCGGGCCGCAGCACCTGCGGGTACTTGGCGCGCAACTTGGCCTCCTCGCTCTTCTCCGCCTCCTTCAGCTGCGTCACCTCCGATTCTTCGGCACCCGAAGCTTCGGAAACTTCCTTTGATTCGGACATCGCCGGTCGCGACTCGGGATCGGTTCAAAGTCCTCCCCGACCGTAAACAAACAAACGAACGCGGGGGGCGGGTTCTCGCACACTGAGCTACAGCCCGCGCATGAAAGGAACCGAACTCGAACGGAATGTCTTTAAATATTCGATATCATCGCAAAACGGGACTCGCTAAAAATGATAGAACCGTTGTAAAAGCTCACCATCTGCAACAACCGAACACCGAACCAGTTTGTGACGTCATTCGAGATTGATGCCAACGGTAGGAATCTTATACAGCGATGGCTGCAAATCCGTAAAGTACGGACCTGGGCAGATGATAGAAGCACGACGTCACGACAAAACTACTGGTTCCGAACGAAATCGATATTTCCCTCTTCTTTTGTTCAAGATAAACATGCAGTTTTTTTGACTATGTGCACTTTTTATACTTTGTTTTTTACTCACATAAAAGATAACTGCTTTAGGATTTTTTTCTTGTCTTATAACAAAATTCCAAAATACGAAGGCTGAACATTAGGATAGTATTGTGACAACTTTTCTCAATGTTGAAGAATGTAACTATATCATTGCATATTTTAGGTATTTTTTTAATCATATTTTAATCGTTTTTAGTGCATATAATTCGGACTCTTGTCAGTTGTAATTTGGACACTCTTTCATTAGAGCTCAGGGCAAACGCTCTGAATGCCTTGCTGTAAGGGCAGTCCACATGCCTTTCAGAATTGCTTCTACTCCAGGCAAAACGCTTCAGTGACGATATTTTCTTGATATAGGGGACTCCAGCTCTGTGCAAAATACACTCTATCAACACTCCCTAATGTACACATCCCAATATTCTATGCACATTTTGTTGGCAAAATGGGAAGATGGGTGCCGGGAACGGCATAATGTTCCCGGCATCCAATCTTCCTAGACCGTTTTGATGGTCCCTGAAAAAACATTTATGCATTATCCAGTCCAGGTACAGACTTGGCCACCAAATTTGACTCCCAAAGAGCTCTCAGGTTTGAGAAAGCAAAAAAATAAATTTTAAAAAAGTAATAATTTTCATAATAAGTCGGATCTCGAAGTTTTTTACTCGAATTACGTTATCTCCAATTTTTCTTTTGCAGTGGTGGCGCTAGGAAGTCCCCGACAGGGTGGCAAACTTGTCCGACAGGGGGGCATAGCCAAATTTTAGTTTGCAAGATTCCCCCCCCCCCCCCCCCCCCCCCAGAGCCTGATCATCCTGACACTAGACATGGGGCACATTTCTATTTCAGGAAATTCATTTTGTGCCACCCCTCACTCCCCCCATTCCAGCTTTTTTTTTATATGTTGGAACAATAAAATATTTCGATACTTGCGTTTTTACACAACCGTACTAAATTTGGTGGTACCTCATATCACTGTAATATATACAATTAAAAAGTAGAAGAGATATAGTAGTATACGATAAATATGTAAATGTGGTTAAACTTTGCCCGTTGCAGTAAACCGTAAATACCAAAATGATCTATCATATAACTTTTAATAGTAAATACAGACTAAATTTGGAGTGTTTTTCTGATTTGCAAAGAGATCACACTTTTAAGGTGAATTTTTATCAACAAATAGATTTTTTCCTTTGTTTTGGCATTTGCAAAACTATCAATGATATCATTGTACTCTCGATTCTAAGTGAAAGCATTATTTATTTTTAATTAACATGATAAATTAAGGGGATTTTAGGCCCCCGTGAAATCTAAGAGGAGGGGCCTGTGCCCCACATGCCCCAGCGGTAATCAGGCTAGGCCCACCTAAAATTCAAATGACAAAGAAACTAATCCTTCTTTGCGTATAAGAACACGAATTCCCTATAAAAATTAAAAGCAAAAAATAAAAATTTTAAAATAGATAAAATGAAATATGTAGGGGAAAAAATTAAATTTAAAATGAAAAACATGAAACTAGGCTTTTGTGTGCAGGGTCATCGCGAGATCAATAAACTAGAACTGTCTGAGAATCAGAATTTGACGAAAAATCTGAATATGATGTAAAATCATTATAAATGTGTGTTCAACAGAGTTTTATGCAGAGAAAGAAACTTAAGAACAGGAATTTAGTTGTGCGTGTAGAAATTAGGTGGGTCCGGGGGTTCTCCCCCGGAAAAATTTCGAAATTGTAGCTCTAAATAAACGCAATTTTAGATGATCTTCGGTAATTTCATGGAGAGAAGGGTTTGGGTGCTCACCCCCAAAGAATTTTAAGAAATTGAAGTCCAATAAATGAAATTTTCGTCGATCTGTAATGGTATTTTATAGGGAGTGAGAGTCGAGGTGCACCCCGAAAAAGTTTTAAAATTGATGCATCGAAAACGCAATTGTAGGTCATGTTTGGTAACGTCAGGGTGATGGGGTTAGTGACCGATTAAGATACTGACGGTTCCTCCCCCCCCTCCTTCCGTAATCAAACCTTATAAAAATACAAATTTTACGGAGGGAAACTCCAGGGCTCAAGATTATAGCAGTGCTCATCCACTAGCTCAAAATATTTATTGGGGAGCAGAGAAACTCATATCTTAAGTAAACAAAAGAAGAGTAACTAATATTAAGTTAAAAGATTCAGAAGAAACTTGAGTCCGATGCCTAGCTTTATATTTAGATGAACCTCGCGAATCAGAACAGGTATAAAATTAAATTTATTGAGCAATCACGATTGCTTATTGCTTTCATTTGACTGTCTTTGGCGTTGTGGTTCCTTTTTCAGCTTGGACCAGGCCTGCAGCACCACCGTCCACCGGCGGCGGCGCGGCTGGTTCTGAGCACTGTCCACCGGAATCCATTTTTGCTGGGCGGTGGCGTCCATGTCCCACACACACGAACGCCTACACACACACACACACGAACTCCTACACACACACACACGAACGCCTACACACACACACGAACGCCTACACACACACACGAACGCCTACACACACACACACACACACGAACGCCTACACACACACACACACACGAACACCTACACGCACACGCACGTACACAACACTCACTCACACACATGCATACATACACTTACGCACCCACACACATGCGCCTACACAAACACACACGCTCGTGATTGCGAAAAACATAATTTGAATTCAAGATGCCGAAAATTCAAATTAATTTTTTTTATATTTTCTTTCATTATATTATTTTTCCGGGATAACTTGGGAAAGCATGGAAAAGGGAAAACGATTACAACTACAAAATTTTGCTAGCGCAAAAGCAGAATCAAGAGAAGAAATTGAAAATCTTTTGAAGAGCCTATTTTGCTTTGATAACAAATAGAAATTGGAAAGGGGTAAAAATTTTGCGCTAAAAAAATTAGAAAAGGTGCAAATTTTTACGATTTTTAATTAATTTGTATGGTAATAAAAGTTCTACATCGATTAGGCCTAGCTGGTGGTGAATGGAGCCGGCGGGCAACCGGGTAATCGGATAAATAATCATGATAGTTTCATAGGGGCCGCAAACATATTTCATTCCTAGATTTTTAAAAATATCATCGTACAAATCACAGCTATTTGGAGGAAAATGTGTGGGCCGCCGAAGCGTGTTTGAAATAGAAAATAAAAGTTAAAATGTAGTGAGCGAGATTTAAATTATTGAAATGAATAGTCACACCAGCAATTCTAAGCAGGACTGCGGAGTCGGAAGAAAAATGACCGACTCCGCAGGGAATTTTAGAGCCTTCGACTCTGATTCCACACAAAGTGGCAGAGTTGCAGATTTTAAGGGAAAATGATCGACTCCTGACTCCGACTTCTTTACCTCAAAATCAGCCCGACTTCAACTGCTCACCGTTGGTTCTAAGTTTTTGAATGTACTAAACGAAAGTAATGTGTGTGTGTGTGTGTGTTTTGTGTAATCCAAAAAAAAAAGACGAAACTTGATAATATGAACGGCACTATGCTAAACTCGGTACAAACGAAGGTGAAAAATCGCAAATCTCGTTTTTCAAATTCAATGGTTTGCCGTATAGTATTCAAAAAGGGCTATTACTACTGTACACTCCCCATTATCCGCGGAATTAGTGGCCCAGGTACCGCGGATAACGAAAGTCGCGGATAATGCGAAAAAGGTTTAAAACCAGAGGTAAAGAAGACAGAAATTATCTTTTGCTTGAGAATGATTGTATTGTAAATAAAACGTGAAACGTTTAAAAGAGATCCGGCATTAAAAAATATTTGTATTTCAAGAGTACTTTTAACTGAAAAATAAAAAATCACCTATACTAATTAACAGGTGAAAACTGGCTGATTATAAATAATCAGCCAAGTGACCGATGAATCAGTGCATACCTAGTTGAGACCTTTTTGAGTTTTTACAGTTAACATCTTAGCACACAAAATTTTTCACGTAACCGGTTTAAACAGAATTCATTTTGATATAAGGTACTGCAAAACAAGATGAGGCCATGAGGGAGTCCCCTCCCCCGAGCCCTTGTTTTTAACACATATTTCCAACCCTAATATGTTAGTTTATATACATATGAGAGTTTATGACCAAATATCCAACCCAGGAGGTAATTTCTGACAACACTATTGCCTAAGTTCAAAAATATTAGGATAACAAATCATTAAAGTATCCAAATCATTTCTTCATATGTATGTATTAGTTGTTCTGCCACCCAGGTATTATTATTCTTATAAAAATTACTGAAAGAAAATATTTTATTGACGTCGCCACCTCCAAAAATGTGCAAACGCTGCTTAAGGGGGGGGGGGGGGGATTTACAGTACCTCAAAAATGATGAAACGATCAAAAATTTTTTTATTGCTTATTTCAAAACAAAAAACTGTTCTGAACACAGGGGAAAAGTTTCAATGCTTCAGTTCAAATATTCAAAACGTTATGAGTGGTTTTAGGCCACGCTCCCTATGTGTTCTTATGCAAAAGAAAAACTTTAAACTGCTTTTTCTCGATGATGGTATTTTTGTGTTTTCATGTCATTAGAATCCCTAAGGATATTTTTCTATTGAAGATACAGCTTTAAAGTAATACTTTTTGCAATTGGGATAACATATTTGACAAAACTGTGCATTGGATAAGCATTTTATAAATGACTCAAATGTTTAGAGCATGTGAAACCTTTAAAAACCAATTAAAAAAAAAAAAAAAAAAACTTTGATTTTTTACATAATTAATCACAGAAAATTTTATAAGAAACTCATCAGCAAATGAATGCACAGATTTTTAGAGATGATTATAGTGATCATTTAGCAAAAAAAAAAAAAAAAAAAAATTCAATTAGTGCAAAAATAAAAAAGCCTTAGGGATTTCAAAAAATTGAAATTTTTTTCAATTTTTTAAAAAAGTAGGCAATATTTTTAAGTTTTGAAAATAAATTATTGATTAAGAAATAAGTATTCATGTTATGGTTTCAAAGAAATATAAAATTTACTTAAATTAAAAAAAAATGTTGGAAAGGTATTGTGACCCCTTAAGTGATAAATACACTTAACGTAAATTTGAGCCTGATTTACTGAACAACTTAAAGTAATCAATTAATGTGCAAGCTCAGATTCATACAGCTATATTTTCAAAATGAAAATACTTATTATGAGCATTGTTACAAATTCTGTAACTATTTTTGTTATTAATTTGTCGTAATCTGGCAAAGTCGTTTGTTCCATTATTTTGCAACTAAAATTATCTTAGTAACGTAACCTGCAAATAGCTTCTTGTAATGTACATACAGGGGTGATTGCGAGTTCATCAAAAAATACCTGAAAGTTTCAAAGCGAGACCGGGGGGGGGGGGTAATCTTTGGCCCTTATTACTTAAGTGCACCTTTGCCATAGTATTAAATAGTTCTGAGTCAAAATAGTGTGTGTACATTTGATTAAATTTTTAACGGGTTACAAAGTTACTTTTGAGCTGGTGTTATACAAAATTATCTTGACATTTGTCCATCTTAAGGCTCTTGCAGGTATATTAGATGAGTATTATATAATTTTTAAAAAAATGCGGAGGTAGGGAGATAAAAGCATAACAAAAAAAAAATTCCGGTATTTTCATACATAAAAATACCGGAAATACGTCAGAAAATACCGGAAATTCGGTAAAATACCGGAACACAATCGCCCCTGTGTACATACAACCCCCTAACATTCGACTGAAGTATAGGGCCCCCCTATTTTTCATTGATAAAGATTCGTGAATGAATAAAAAGAAAATACGAGAAGCATTTCGAGTTTTGTGGAAACTTTTCTAGGATTTATAAATAACCACAGCCGACGGCGGGATGAGTTAGTCTCCTTTTAGTTCTTGCGTTGGAAAGTGTTTTAGCCTAGCGCTATGTTTTTGCGTATTTTGATGTAAATGCACTATGGTTTTGCATATTTTGATGTAAATGCGCTATGGTTTTGCGTATTTTGATGTAAATGCGTGGTTGACCGTTGATTATACGGTGTTAATCGATATTTGCTTAATTGCTATGGTTAATTTAACAGTTAACAATATTTCTTGTACATAGTTGTAAATAAATCTCGTGTTTTTTTTTTTTTTTTCCCTCAAGGACTGTCGTTACTGAAAGAAAGTTTGAAGTTGTATCACAAACTCTTAACAGTATTTTCAGTAACAAATAAGGATCAGGGGTGATTTTTGTTTTCAAACAAAATTTTATTTTAGATTTTCATTTTTTTAGCGTTAATTTGTACCTTAAGATTAAACAAATCCAAGATATCCAAAGATAAATTAAGATTGTGAGTTCATCAAAAAATACCCGAAAGTTTCAAAGCGAGAAGGGGGGGGGGGTAATCTTTGGCCCCTAATTTTTAAGTGCACCTTTGCCATAGTATTAAATGTTTCCGAGTCAAAATAGTGTGTGTACATTTGATTAAATGTTTAATGGGTTACAAAGTTAGTTTTGAGCTGGTGTTATACAAATTATCTTGACATTTATTTGTCCATCTTAAGGGATAGGTGTCCATCTTAAGGCTCTTGCAGGTATAGTTGATGAGCATTATATAATTTTTAAAAAAATGCGGAGGTAGGGAGATAAAAGCATAACAAACAAAAAGAAACATAATTCCGGTATTTTCGGACATAAAAATACCGGAAATACGTCCGAAAATACCGGAAATTCGGTAAAATACCGAAACACAATCACCCCTGAAGGATACAAAGAAATACAAAATAATTTTAGTTTTTCAAAATAGAACTAAATAGGGGAAGGTTGCCGTCAATAAACCGGTTCCATGACTGGACTTCGAAGATATTTTCCCCACCAGAGTTTTTTCAGGCACGAAATCAGTTTTAGTGTATTCTATTGAGCTGACAGGCCAAAATTTTTGGATCTCAAAGACTCCTGTAGTAGGATTTCAAAATGAGAGCTGTTCGGAGCAATTGGGATAGATTTTCCACCGCCGGCAACTGTCAAAGATTACAGGTGATCCAGGTCTTAATTTTTAGGTCCGCATTTTGTGAAAGAAATAATTATTTTTCCAGACTTTTCTTAATTTTTGAATAAAATAACATTTTTTGGGCATTTTCATTTTATACTTGTATTTCAAAAAAAAAAAAAAAAAAAAAAAAAATCTTATCAAATCACAAAGACGTTTTAGCAATCACAAATCTAATATGAAATCTCCCTCTCCCCCTAAATTTTGGCTGCTAAAAACTTTAAAAAAATTGAGATCGTAAAAGCGGACCACTTTTAAATATTAGTAGTTGTAAAAGCATAAGAAATCATTGATTTTTTTACTTCAATTGAAAATGTTCGGTCAGAAGTGAATGAAGGAAAAAAAAACATGGTTGCCACTTTTGGTGACTGGTACTTGATTCTTTGATATAGGGTTCTTACTCTATTTGGATGAAAAAATTCCATGACTTCATAAAAAATTTCATGACCTTGTTACATGAAGAGAATAGTACTAGTGTGTTTAATTTCAAACTTGAAAAATTTTGGAAATGAGCATTAGCGAAACTTTTACGTGAATGCCACTACCTCATCCAAGCACTTACTTGTGATTGAAAAAATATAAATTATTTTTATTTGCCTTGATGACATAATTTTAGGTAAAGCAAAAATAGCGAATTATAATGAATGGGATAAAGGTTGAACGAGTCATTAAGCCGACAAAGTTTCAATAAATTTTGCTTCAAAAGTTGCATTTTAGCATCAGCAGTGCATTTAATCACGCACAGAACTTAATAGTACTTTGGTTCATTAAAAAAAAGCCACATCCCTCAGTAAATTCATGTTTCTAAACCAGATATTAATTTTTGAAAAAAGAAAGAAAAATATTCATAGCAAACAAATCTTCCGATTCAAATGTACTTGTTTACACATTTTCAAATGCAAATAAATTAATAGGTTCAGAAATTCCAGAACATAGTGTTTGATTCCTGATACTGAACAATATTGACTGACAAGGTGTATGCAGCATTATATCAGAAAAATATCAACATAGGCTGCTTTTGTAATGCTGCATACGTATTGATATGACAGGATAATATCAAGATGTTGTCGTGACAGTATGAAATCAAGGTCTAGGCAAGATACTCTTGCTTTTGTTATCTTGCATACGTATTGATATGACAGGATAATATCAAGATTGTCATGACAGCATGAAATCAAGGTCTAGGCAAGATGATTTGCTTTTGTAATATTGCATACGTATTGATATGACAGGAAAATGTCAGGATACATTGACATGACAGTATGAAATCAGTATGTTTGTAAGGTGTTTTATCTATTTATTTGTCTTATTTTCACTTCAAACACGAGAATAAAATTTCATTCTTTAACTATTTCTGTTATTCTTCAAGACTGATTAATTTTCTAGCCTAAGAATATTTCCTTAAAGCTGACATCTGATCGGAAATTCATATGAAGATATTAATAGTATTCACGATTTAATTAAAAAAA
The DNA here is from genome assembly GCF_026930045.1 of Uloborus diversus. NCBI lineage: Eukaryota > Metazoa > Arthropoda > Arachnida > Araneae > Uloboridae > Uloborus > Uloborus diversus. The sequence continues at coordinate 2,210,104 of NW_026558209.1, forward strand.
ATTAAAAATTCTTCGTTTTGCGCAATACTCGACTTATTTTCTAAATTCATGCTTTTAATTGTATTATAAAGACATAAAATGTCTAGTTAGAAATAATTGCGGAAGTTTTTATTGCACATTAAATAGAGAAGATAGCAATAAAAATAAATTAAATAGAGTACATTTCCGAATGGATGTCAGCATTGAAAATAGCCCCTGTACAAAACATATGAAAAGAGATCTTAAAAAATACCATAAATAATTATGACTTCAAATAAAAAGTCAAAGTCAAAGTATGAAACGTTTTACAGGGTTCATACTCAACTTTGAAAATCAAAAGTAAGGAGTTTTTAAGGAGTTTTGCAGGAGTTCATTTTATTTTTTAAGGTCTAGTTTCCTGTTTAAAGATGTATTTTTTAAAACTTATTTCAGAAAAACTATGTACAACCCTAATATTATTTATTTTTGTTTTCATACAAAACATTGAACGCACAAACATACTAAATTTATAGTAAAATATGCATTTACTGCATTCTCTTTGATGTGAGCCGCTTCGGTATCAAATTCAAATACAAGGGGGGGGGGGGGGGGGAGGGTACATAAAAGAATTTACAGAAGCAAAAAAAAACCTTTAGAATGGTACTTTAACAAATCTACAAGATGTTATTTTACAAATAACTATCTACATAATCGTCATAAATTTGTAAAAAAAAATCGGATGCGGGGAAGAAATTTGTCTGACGGAAAAATCAGATTTCCGATATTAACAGACGAAGAAATAGCGGAATTTTGGTAAAGTTAGGTACAACGTAATCACTCCTATCGGATTGGCGATAGAAAAACATCTTTAAGGTCATGTAGAATTAAAAAATAAGGAGTTCGTAAGGAGATAATAGCAAAATTCAGGAGTTTTAAAGGCCCTTATTTTCTTTTCTTAAAAAGCAGGAGTTTATAAGGAGTTTGTCAGGAGCGTACGAACCCTGAAGTATAAAAATTCTTGAAAATAATGGTCAATGCAAAATGAGTGATGTCCAAGCAGTAAAATTACATTGCAAAAAAAGACGAGCGGCTGCTACAGAAGTGGATGTAATGGGATTTCAAAATTCAGATTTGTTTTTCAGATCGTTCAATTTTCCAGTTTTAATATGCAATATTGTTAAATCATTCAATATTTCTAATGCTCTTTTAGCAAATGTTACTTTCTCTTTGCCCAGGACATTTTTTCATGACTTTAAATAATATTCCATGACTTTGAATGAAAATTTTAATTTTCCATGACTTTTCAAGGTCTGAAGTTTGCTTATTTTTTGACTTTGAATGAAAATTTTAATTTTCCATGACTTTTCAAGGTCTGAAGTTTGCTTATTTTTTTCCATGACTTTCCATGACCCGTACGAACCCTGTTGACAGCCATTTTTAGCGAAATGGTTGTCCGTTGGGGACCGTTAGTCTAGAGTCTGGTACGGAATTCCAGATTTAAAAAAAATTAAAAATAATGATAAGCACAAAATTAGAGATATCTATGGTGTAGAACCGCACATTAGACCAAAACTGTCGAACTTTCCAGGGGCGGATGCAATCGGATTTCGAAATGCATAAAAAAATTGGACCCGATACGTAAAAAACAACTAAAATGCGTAAACTTTCGCCGAATTCGTAAAAGTCAGCGAGTAGTATGCAAAAAGCCAAAAACTACAACAAATATAAAGACAAAAGATTTTATTGTTGGGATAAAATGCCACTTGCACATGAATACTTGGAAAATGAGTATATAAAAAAAAAGGAAAATAAATATACAGTCTTTTGGAAGCTCAGGCCTTGAGTTTCTTGAGTGGGGGTTCTTCCGTCCCATTTTCCAACTCCGAAGACTTGGATTTCCTCGGCGGGAGATCGTTATTGGCCACATCCAGGGACACTGCAGAGGAAAAAAAAAATTTGAAAGTGTTCTTTTATGAAAAGTTTAAAATATAATTTATTTTTCAATTAACTATTAATGTAACACTAGTCAGGCAGTATTACAAGACAGCTAACAACCGTTCGATAGAGCGAGAGGTTCATTCGAATGAGACGATTTCAACGGACCAATCAGTGTTGGCTGGAGATGTTACTATGTACTGGTTCCATTTATTAATTAATCTTTAATATTCCTTTTATCGTAACAAATTTTATTTAAACCTTAAACTCTTTTATAAGCTACTCACATGGCTTAACTGTTTGCTGCTTTTGCGCATCTTTAAGCTTCAAATTTGATATTTTTGTTGCTTTGAATATTGTTTATGTATTTAATATATATAGGAGCAAAAATGGAGTTTTTTTTTTTGAAGGAGAAAATGCAGCAATATCTTTAGAACAGGACACAAAGCTCAACAGGCTAAAACCACCACATAAAAAACCACACATATAGTAGTACCACTTTTAAGGGACCCTTTTTTAGGTCCCAGTCCCTTTGAATAGGGACCTCCATGTATTTGCCTCATTAAGGAACACTATTTAAGGGACAGTCGCAGAGAAAAATTACATTAAAAAAATGAACAAATACATTGGGAATATCATATTTACAGGAATTCAAGGTTCCCCCTTTGTCCAAAAAATAACTGGTAAAAGTTTGTCTTGACTTTAACAGGTAAATCAACAAATAAGCAATCTACAATTCTTGCTGAGGCATACATCTATGCTTTTCCCTCTCATCAATTTCTTCAAATGTGCTAAGCCCCGACAGGTAGTGTGCACCCATGACAAGCTTTGTATAAAAAACTTGAAATATAATCACTTTTTTTTTGCATTGTATGAAATGACATGCAACAAATCCATGCAGCACATTAATCCAAAATTGTAATTCATGAAAATCAGTTACAAAACTTTGCAACTACAAACTTTTTGACACAAGTTTTTTTTTCCAGTTTGAATAATTCTGAATTCTATTTAGTGTACATATTTGAAACATTTTCAATAATTAATCTTGAATGTAATTAAGAAATTGGGAAGAAGGGACACCTCTATTTAAGTTGTTGTCCGATCCTGTTGCCAACATGCCCATTCTAATGTCCCCTTTATTAAAGCAGCGAAGGTCTGAGGCTTGGCCTTACAACCATTGGAGGATTCCTACTCTCTTTACTCCCCCCCCCCCCTAGGGAGCGCATTGTTGACTGAAGTCACAATGAACCTTCATGTTAAGAAACATAGTTATATGTTATAACACCTAACCAACCAGCAACCGTGAAAACTCCCCGGCACAAATATGTAAAACTGACAAAATACTGGTCTACTTTCTTATCCCGGACACAAAAAATCATCTGTTCCCAACATTCAGTGTGTATATTTTTCATTCTCAACTGCAAGCGGAGCAGCTCCCGATTGTGACGAAGTAAACAGTTGTCGATCAGAATATTTTAAATGACTGTCAAAGCGGAATATTAGTCTTGAACTAAAAATCACGAAGTTTTGAAGGAGTCGAAACTAAAATGAAGGCCCGTCAAAAAAATGTCCTAAATAAAGGAGCGTTGAAGGAGTGTATGAACCCTGTCATCAGCACATCACGCGGGATATATTTCATCCATCCCGCGGATAGTGTCTGCAATGGGTCGCTAGTTAATGATAATAACGAGCTGATGTGAGCATCACATGACTTCCTTTTACTCCAATTTAATGTCATTTCCCCATTATTGGCAGTCTTAATGTGATTAAATAGTTAACTCTCGAAATATTGCCAATCGTGGCCAAAATGAGACCAGATTAAAAAAAAAAACGCCAAATTTGTCGCCAACAACATTTAACGAGGCACTTTTAATATGAATTAAAATTGTTACATTACTAATAATTTTATGAACATAAAATAAAAAAGGAATATTATATTGCTTTGTTAAAATGATGTATTAATACATCATATATAGTACATAACTTTTTGGTTATTTTTTATAATAAATGAACACTATTAATATGACTTGTGTAATTTTTATATCGAAAGTGTCATAGTTGGAAAAATAAAAATCCAAAATATCAAATTTAAAAAAAAAAAAAACAAGCTGATCACATGACTTCCGTTTACTCCACTTTAATGTCATTTTTGATTGAATAGTTTACTCTCCAAATATCACCAACAGTGGCCAAATTGAAACCAGATTTGAAAAAAAAAATAAATAAATAAAAAAAAACGCCAAATTTGATGCCAAGTTGGCGACCAAAAGCCTGGCCATATATCACCAAGTGTCCGCCAAATTCTAACTCCACTTGAGTTTGCATTGGAATTAGCAATGATTTCTCCCCAAAAAGGTGTAAAAGACCCCCTTCGGAACACCCGAATGCAACCAAAAAAGAAGGTGCACAACTAGAGCCCATTAGGAGTCTACGTACCAAATTTCAACTATCTAGAACATACCGTTCTTGAGTTATGCAACATACATACGGAAGTCACAAGAAAACTCGTCGTAATTAACTCGTGGATCGTCAAAATGGATATTTCGGGTGTCTATACGTTGCTAGGCACTTATCGATGTGTAGTTGGATCGAAAAAAAAAAAAAAAAAAACTCGACATTCATTCGGGGGTGAGCAAAATGGAAGTGAAGGCCGATTTTTGAATGAAAATTTTTTCGCGAATACAATACTTCCTTTTTTGTAAAAGAAAGTAAAAATTAAAAAAAAAAAAAAAACGCCAAATTTTTCGTCAAGTTGGCGACAAAACTTGGCAGCCAAAAGCTTGGCGATATATTGTCAATTGTTTGACAAATTATAACACCACTTGAGTTTGCATCGAAATTAACAATGATCCCCCCCCCCCAAAAAAAGTGTAAAAGACCCCCTTAGGAACATCTGAATGCAACCAAAAGGGAAGGTGCACAACTAGACACCAATAGGAGTCTACGTACCAAATTTTAACTTTCTAGGACATACTGTTTTTGAGTTATGCGACATACATACACACATACGCACATACATACGTACATACAGATGTAACAAGAAAACGCGTTGTGATTAACTCGGGGATCGTCAAAATGGATATTTCGGGTGTCTGTACGTTCCTAGGCACTTATCCACGATCGAAAAAATACTCGACATTCATGCGGGGGTGAGCAGAATGGAAGTTAAGGCCGATTTTTGAATGTGAAAATCTTTTTGTAAAAGGAAGCAATAATAATAATAAAAACCTTCGTCAATCTCCTTCCTCTTCTTGAACGGTATCTCGTCTTCGGGTCCGAGTTCGTCTATGTTGCTGGTGATCCAGAAGTCTTGACCCGCAAAGTCCTTGCTGCAGGGGGGAAAAAAAAACTCAAGAACAACATCTACGGGGATCAAAGCGACCCATTCACAAAATATGGGACACTTTAAAAAAAAAAGATGATGGATGAAAAAAAAGTGAAATGCAAACAGCAATCATTACATTGTGCATACAAAATATTAAAAAAAAAAAACCTTTTTGTCAGGCAGTCTTGCATAATATAGACGAACGCACGAACAGTGTTCGCAGAAAATGTTTGGCTCTGCAGAAATTTTTTAAAAACTGCTAACGTTAATTTAAAGAAAAACCAATTTTTTTAAAGGGAAATTTAAAAAAATCCCAGTTTATTTCTGTTGAAGCCTTTTAAAGCACATGTGTCAAAAAAATAATGGTTTTGGCAGTTTTCTTCAGTTGGTGAAAAATAAACAAACTAGTTATTGTAAAAAAGAAAAAAAGTTTTAAAAACTGTTTTTTTTTTGTCTCTATCATATTTGAATATAAATTTAATTCTTTATTCACAAGGGTGAATTAGGCAAAATAATTATTTGCAGAAAATTTTCCAGTTAGGATTTCTGTTTGCAGAAAGCTTTTCATTTTATCTAAGTCTGTTGTCAGGGTTGGCAAGGTTTTGGACACTACGGTAAAAACCAGGGTAACAATCCTGGTTTTTACCGTCGTGTCCAAAACCCTTGTGACCAAAACTGTCCGAAAGTGTCCAAAACTATATTTTTAGAAAAATTGCATTCTGTGAGAAAGCATCAAAAACAGAATAAAATGTATCGAAGTATTTTTTTATATTTGAACATTTATTCAATGAAGAACATTCCACTTATTTATGCAGCTGATTTGAATCTAGTGACATAAAAGTTGAATTCTTGATCAAAATTTCAATTTCATTTTTTTTTTTGATTATAGCAACCAAATTTCCCTATGTTTATGCATGTGTGCAAATGAAAGCAGGGTTGGAAAGTTTTCATCAACCTGTTCAAAGTCCTTGTGTCCAAAACTATTTCTTGAGAAACTATACTTTGTGAGAAAATATCAAAAACTGAAAAAAAATGTGTCAAAATTATTTTTTTGACTATTTAATATATTTATTCAATGTGAACATTCAAGTATGAATATATATGTAACTTATTTATGCAGCTGATTTTAATCTAATTATGTAAAAATTAAATTCTTCATTAAAAATTTCAATTTGTATGCAGGAGTTCCCCCCCCCCACTCTATAAACCAAATTTTTCGACATTTATGCATGTATGTTATTGTATTGTACAAAATATGGGACATTTTTAAAAAAATGATGGATGAAAAAAAGTGAAAAGCAAACAGCAATCATATTACATTTTGCATACAAAATATTAAAAAAAAAATCTTTTTGTGTTTCAGCTGAAACCAAATAGATGACAAAAATGCGAAACAATGAAAAATTTGCAGTGACTGCTCTTTACCTGCCCACAGCAGCATACTTTATTGATCCTTTCATTTTCAACCATTGGAATCAAGTGAATGGGTTCGAGACATTCAAATAATTTTAGTGATTTCATTATGTACTTTAAAATTTAAAAAAAAAAAAAAACGGAAAAAAAAGAAAGAAAATCATTTATTGGAATTGATTTTCATAATGTGATTATTAAGTATTCGTAAGTAAGTGATACAAAAACTCCTTAGGGGCCATTCTACGGAAACGCGCTTTACTCAAAATTTGAAAATGTCCACTTACATCCCGTTGCTTCTCACTGCCTCAAATGACAAACTTATCTGTTTCCTAACATAGGGTTGCCATCCAAATTTTGCTTCAAAATAGTTGCTTTAGTAGCCTAAATTGTAAAAAAAAGTCGCCTAAATAGTCTCCTCAGCACAATGATTAAGTTGCTTTTTTCACCCATTTAGTTGCTTTTTCAAAATTTTTTTAACTATTTACTAACTCAAAAAATACTTAGTGTAACAAAATCACACAACAGAAAATCTTAAAACATAGCGATTTACAGTCGACTCCTGCTACAACGCGATTCAACTTACGCGAAATGGCTATAACGCGAATTTTTCCCCGAGTAACGAATTTTAGAACTAACACGAATGTTTCGTCCGTAACACGAATTTTTAGAAGGAAGTATCGGCATTTATTTTTTTTTCATTCGAAACATTAAAGTTGATGAAATGTAATGGTACTTAGTGGCACATTCATCTAAACTTTGTGAAGAGGTGAATAAAAAGAAAGTTTCTGATTTAAAAAAAAAAAAGTAAAACCCCCGAGATCCTTGAACAACTACAATAAATAGTGAATCTTCCATGCGTACTCATAAATATCTTACTGTATCTACTGTAACTGTACAGAACTATTATAGTGCAGTATTTTATTATTGCTACATACTGTGCATATCCGTGTTGTTTTATTTTATGTCTTTCCCTCCACTGATCATTCATTTTGTGCATCTTCGTATTTCATCTTGAAGAAAACAGTTTTTTTTTTATTTTTTAAATACAGTAACAGTTCAGTTTTTTAAGTAAGAAACCTCAGTGTATAGTTGGGGAATGCTTTAAAGCTGTTTGAGAGTGTTTATAAGTGTCTAAAAGTATTTGGTATGCTTCTAAAAAAAATTGTATACACATATTTTTCTATAACGCGAAATTTCGACTTACGCGAGGAGTCTTGGAACACATCCTTCGCGTAAGTCGGGACTCAACTGTATAGTAAATGTAAAAAAAAAAGAAAAAAAATCAAAACTTAATTTCTCAGATCTAACATGTGTTTTAACATCATTCAACATTTTTTACTGGAACTACTACTTCAAAAAAGCAACTCTCAGAATATTAATGAAGTTGATATTTCCAATATTTTTTAAATACACAAATTCAAAAAATACATTGTGTCACACAATCAAAAGATGACTCTACCTATAGTAACTACAAGAAAATAAAAACTTATTTTCCCAAACATAATATTTTTTTTTTCAAGATTAACTTGGTTCATTCAGCATTTTTTAATGGTACTAATAATAATAGAATTTAATGAAGATTAAACTTTAAATAAAGTAACACATCTCCTTGGGTGTGTGAGGCTTACTTTATTTTTAAAAATCCTATTGAGGCAATATAAAAACTTAAGTGACGCATTAAGGTTTATAGTATAAAAAATTAAGAATTTTTATGAAAAAAATATTTCTCAAAATTCTTAATTTTTGAAAAAAAAAAGTATTATTTAAAATTCTTAGTAAAAGCATATAATAAATGATGTATTTTGATCTCTTTTTCATTATTAATAAGTAAAAAATGTAAAACAAATTCATGAGTCTTCAAAGTATTTAAGTTGGGGAGACAGTATTGACATTTTCCCATGCATTTTAAATTTAAAATTGTCAATACATTTAAATGTTGATTTTTTTTTTTCAATGCTGATCTTTGATTTGTGTACATCAAAGTCTAGTCTTTTTTAAAAATTAAGAAATGTGAACTAAAATGACACAGTTTTTTCATACTACTATTTAAATTTAATAATTAAGCAATAGCTATATAGGGAAAGTAATTAATGAAATAGGTAAAATGGCTTTTGAAATAAGCAAAGTAAACAACAAACTAGTATAGTGGGGGGGGGGGGGGCACATGTGAACATGGCACCATGACAACGTCAAGCAAAACATCTTAAAAAATCTTAAATAATGGCAGGGCCAGTTCTACTTCTTAGCCTAACTTTTAGGGCAAGGACCCAGTTTATGTTCCTGTATTGACAGGTTTTTTGTTTCAGCAGATGCTGATGTAATGTTATCAGACTTCTATATGTGAAAACATATTTTAAATTACCTAATAAGCTAAACTTAATTATTGCAAACCAATAAATGAACATTCAAGTAAATTTATGACTGTCGTTAATTGTTAGATCAATTTTCATTTCATTTTTTTACATTTTATATTTTAGTGCTATTAGTGATCACTTGAAGCAGTTTCCAGCTAATAGGAGTCAAATTTTCATTTTCATATGAATTTCTCCTAGAGTTCAATTTTTAGTTACGTTCATTTCTATGTGAACTTTAAAAAACAAGAAAATTAAATTAGAGTAGCTTTGAAAATATTTATTTTGGGAATGAATTTGAAGATAAACAAGTTTGCTAGTTTGAAATTTCGTTTTTGTACGAAAATACGTAACTAATAACAACTTAAGAACAAAGTTTTAAAAAGATAAGTAATTATTGAAATAAAATCAAAATAAATTGCTTTAAGATAGCATAAGTTAAAATATCTAAGACCATTTAAAAATATTAAAACACAGACTGGATGGTAAAAGATTGAAATTTCGAGCAAGGCAAGACATTTTCGGCGAAGCACGTGTTCGACGCTTGAGTTTTTGTTCTCTATATTTTCATTTCTATGTGAACTTCAAAAAACAGGAAAATTCAGTTCAAGTAGCTTTAAAAATATTTATTTTGGACATAAATTTAAAAATAAGGAAGTTTGCTAGTTTTAATTTTTGTATTTTTACGAAAATACGTAACTAATAACAACTTAAGAACAAAGTTTTAAAAAAATTAAGAAATTATTGAAATAAAAACCAAAATAAATAGCCCTAACATTGCATAATTTAAAATATCCAAGACCTTTTAAAATAGTTCAAACACTAACCGGATGCTAAAAGATTTCAATTTCGAACACGGCATGCAATTTTCGGCGAAGCACATGTTCGACGCTAGAATGTTAACAAACAAGAACGGCTTTAGTTTCTTGCCGTACAAATTAGGATATCTTAAGTCAAAGCACTGGAAATCATTATTAATAATGCAATTTTATTACTGAAAACGAAAACTGAGCTTTAGGGGGGAAAAAATCACAATGTGCAGCATGTTTTTCGTTTTGGTTTCGCAGAACTTACGATTTTTATTTCGGGTATGATGGTGGGAGGCATTTTAAAATAATTTTATCCTTAGAAAAAGAAAAAAAAATGATATTTTAACTTAAAAATTTGATTGATTTGAAAATTTTAAATTTTACGAGAAAAATTCGGAAAAAGTGTTTAAAAACCAAGACAAAAAGCGGCGATCTATCCCTGTTATAATGTAAAGTAAATAATATTTTTTAACACTTACTTGAATGTATTTATTTCACATCGGCTGTTATCAAAATCCTGGAATTACAATCCTTGATCAGATCATCTTTCTCTCCCCCCCCTTTTTGAATATGAATTCGACCTCAGCAGATCGACGCGTTCGCCGCGGCGAAACGCTATTGGCTGAAAACTGTATGATGCAACTCCATAGTGTGTTGGAATGCAACTGATTGGCTCAAAATCTTTCTTCCTATTTCTTTTTCAAAAAATTTCATAAAATATGAAAAAATAGTCGCTTTTTATTGTAAAAAATTGTCGTTTCTGGTCTGTTTTTTGCCAAAAAAGTCGCCATAGTCGCCTAAGTTAAAAAATAGTCGCAAAAGTCGCCTTTTTAGTCGCCAATGGCAACCCTATAACAGGGTTGGCAAAAACTCGGTTTTTTCTTTAAAAGCCCATGGACCCAGTTTAAAAAAAAAAAACTCAACTAAAGCTGTTTTTTTTAAAAAGAAATGTGGGTTTTTGGTTTTTGTTTTAGGGAAAATGAAGGGTACTTGTAGCATATTGTAGCGTAAGTATATGGACAAAGCACAAAAATTGTCTTGAAGTAAAAAAAGCTGGAAAACTAGTTAAAATTCAGCGTTTTCACAAGAAAAGTATAAAAGACGACAAAACCCGAGAATGGTGAAGTTTCAGATTTTTTAGTTTTCATGATTACCAACAGTTAAGAACTCGAATAATAAAAAATATTGTTCGTTTTTAATTACTACATTTTTTTTTTGCATTTTACTTTATTGTATTTCATTTTGTTATGCAAAACTACTGTGTTACAGAATTCCAACTTAATCAAGACATTCCTTTGAATTTTATGTTGCCTATTTTTCTATTTCTGTGTACAGACCGTTTGAAAAACCTGCCAATGTCTAAAATATATACCTCGTTTATTCGAGATTTGTGACGTGTTGTTTGCAGAAAATAATTCACATGAAAGCCTTTTAGCTAGAGTCGTTTCCTCTGTACTATCTACAAATATCGAGAAAATCAGACGTGACAGGACTTAGTCAAGATAATTTGAGTTATTTATTGACCAGTTAAAGAAAAAAGTTAAATATATTTATTTAAAATCTTTGAAGTATTTTTAATGCCGTTAAGAGTTAAGAAATACTAATAAAGTTCAAAAGTCATTTTTTATGCCCATTGTCTGCGGTGAAGAACAAATAAAAAAGTTTAAATTGAGAAAGTATTTAAATTATTTTTTTTAAAAACTCAGGAATTTTAAAAAACCCCAAAAGTGGGCTAAATAATGGGTTTTTTTAAATGGGTTTTTTCAAAAAAAAAACATTGGGTCCAATCCGGCCAACCCTGTCCTTTTTTAAATCTTCTGATCAAATTTTTTAATGCCGTTAAAGTTTAAAATTAATTTTTTATGTCCATTGTCTGTGGTGAAGACCAAATAAAAAAGAAGTTTAAATTGTAACAGTATTTAAATTAATTAATTTTTTTTTAATTTCTCAGAAAATTAAAAAAAAAAAAAAAAAACCAAAAGTGGGCTAAATAATGGGTTTTTTCAAAAAAAAAAAAAAAAAAAAAAAAAAAAACCATTGGGTCCACAATCTGGCCAACCCTGTTTCCTAAGCAAAAAATTTCATCTTTAAATTATGAAGTCGACATGTTTCCATGCTCTCTTGGGGTGTTCAGTTATTGAGGTTCCACTGTTGGGAGTTTATAGGAAATATGGGACAGCTTTTCAGGAGGCCGGGAGGAATGCCGAAACTACTGGAAAAAGCAGTAGGGCTGGCAGGTATGTAGCAACACTTCCCCCCCCCCTTTTCTAGTGATTTCATGAACCTCCTATCTCCTACCCAAACAGGGGGACTCTCAACTACTTCTCAACAGACTACCTGTGTCGCCCGGCTCTGCAAGGTCTACCTCGAAAATAAAAGTTATGTCAAGTGATATGTGTCCAACAATCAAGCTTGGGGAAAAAAAAAAACAGTAAAATTTTGTGGTAGTTTGCAGAAAAATAACCAAGAAAGGAAACATTTTAGTTCTCCCAATGACAGGAAAAGCCTCAAAACAAAAGACAGAAGTTTCATATTCGAGAAAATAAAAAAAAAAGGCAACAGATCTTTCTTCACAATGATTTTCTTCACGCTACACATTTTAATAAAAGCGTTGTTGCGGAAAGAGGAGATGAAGCACTGAATAATAAATTAAATGGAGAATAATAGGGATTTCATGTCAAAATTTAAGTATCATAATGAATGGTTTTTAATGGATACCTCCGCTAAAAATGATCGCAGCATCATGTTAAATGGCCAAACGTAAAGACGGAGAAAATTACGAATCTATCGATACCTGGTTCGATGGCCAGTTCGCTGGCGTTCGGGAGAAGTAACTCGGACATAGACAGATAGACAGGTGCATACGCTCAGTTTCTAATTACCAGGGTTCGTACTCAATTCGGATGAAAAAATTCCATGACTTTTCCAAGACTCTCTCATGACTTCATAAAAAAATTTCATGACCTTGTTAAATGAAAAGAATGGTACTATTTAATGTTTCGGAAGTGGGCATTAGCAAAACTTTTACATGAATGCCACTACCTCATCAAAGCACTTATTTGACTTAAAAAAATCAGTGCACACTGCAGAAACTAATAAAATATATTCTTATTTGTCTTTATCATATAAACTACAGTTAAGTAAAAATATAGTGAATGCAATATACTGATGTTTAAATGTCTAATAATTATTTAATGAATAGGGCAAAATAGTAATGAATGGGACAAAAGTGGAATGAGTTATTACTAAGTTTCCAATCGTAAATTTACTTTAAAAAAATATTGCCATTTGATGTCAACAGTGCTTCTAATCATCTATGTAACTTGACAGTAATTTCATTCATTGAAGTAAAGTCATGTTTATCAGTAAATTCATTTTTCTAAACCGGATATTGCAGCTGGCCACATGGATCAATTTTGTGAGCTGCACGTTGGGCACCACTGTTTGACTATTAGAATTCCCCTATTTGTATGTTCTATCGCCTGACTAAAGTCTTCATTTTCTAAAGCTTTCAACAAATTAGGATAAATTCTGAGAATTACAAGTGGCTGAAATAAACTCGGATGCAATTAAATTACACTTTTTGAGTGGGCGTGGTAAAATCAAGAACATGCAAAGATCACTACTACAGAATATAACATAAGTTCTAAAAATAATGGTGAATAAAAAATTAAGGATGTTTCAGCAGTAAAACGACATTACAAAAAAAGGCGGGCAAGAGTTACAGAAGCGGATGCAACAGGATTCCTAAACTAAGATTCGTTTTTGAGATCGTTCAATTTTCAAGTATTAATAGCTTTTACATGCAATATGGTTGAATCACTCAAAATTTTAATTCTGTACTGTTCTTTATTACTGCCCAAGACATTTTTCCATGACTTAAAATAAATTTCCATGACTTTTATTGAAAATATTAATTTTCCATGACTTTTCCAGGTCTGAAATTTGTTTATTTTTTTCCATGACTTTCCAGGAGTTCCATGACCCGTACGAACCCTGAATTACGTAGATGTATCCTTACCTGGGGACTAAAACGAGGACAATTTTGTAGTGCTGCAGGAAGTCTTCGCACATGAGCCTGGTCTCCGAGGCGATGCCAAATTCCAGCAGAGTCCTCCCCCTCACATCCTCTGGAAAACAGAGCAAACTTCATATCCAAATAACAATTTATATTCTCACACACACATACAAAATGGGAGAACTATAGCTCGGATTATATGCACAAAAAAGCATTAAAATTTACAACTATACAATAAAAGTTCAAGCTTTTCTATTCATACATTTCCTATATTTTCGATGGTAAATTTTAATTTTTGGAGATAATATCATACTTGCCAACCTTCAAAGAAAAAAAAAACAGGAGGTTCCACTAAAGGTATATAGATGATTCACCAGCGACATATTTTCGCAACATAATTTGAAGTTGAGCTTTTAAATAACATGAATACTAAATTTAAAGTGAAATGGGGATTTTTTTGCAGATATAAGCTAATTGGTAGCAGCAAGAAAAACATACTGCAAAGGAAAAACCTAATAATAAGGAGTGAACTCGCTTAAAGTTCTGTACATTCCCCAGTCTCTTCCAGAAAAGTAGCTACCAAAATTTAATTACTAAAATCCGAAAAAAAAAATCAATATATAATGAAAATAATATATATAATAAGTAGGTATAGGGTAGCACATGTTAAAATAACTTCAAACTTTCAAAATAATTAAAATATTTTCAAGATGCAAAAGGATTGAAATTTGCTGCAAATTTCGGCAGAGCACGTGCTTCGTTGAACGTGCAATGTGGAAAGCTTCCAAAAAAATAATTTTTTACCAACAGAGTTATTAATTGGAAAATTTCTTATTCCCTGACATTGGTAGACTAGAAAAGGGCGCCATCTATTGAGAAGAAAGTGAAACTTTTTATGATTGACTGCAAAAACGGGAGAAAGTCTTAAAAAACGGAAAATCGGGAGATGGAAGCAAAAAACGGGAGTCTCCCGTTAAAAACAGCAGAGTTGGCATGTACGTAATATGCACAAAAAAAATCGGGCAACCCGAGAAAACCCCGAAGGGTGCCCGATGTTCTTTCGTTTATGAAGAGCAAAATAGTTTTTTTAACCTTTCTTTAATGAAGAAAAATAGAGAAGGGAGTGAAAAACGTAGTAATATGCATTTATTTTGAAAGTTAGCCGTTTTTATGCAGTCATCAAAAGAAGCAACCATTGCATTCAATCCGGGCTCTAGTAAAAACGAAATTTCAGCATAATGACCTCGCTTTTAATGCTAAATATCATATCATTCACTAATAAATTTCTCATTTTCACCATTACTTCTCATACATTCATTCGTGAGAACGTACGCCAACAGTACACAAAACTCTACACTAGAGAAAGAAAAATTGCACCAGGAAGGTGGCGTCAGAGATCATTATTGTAAATCGACTTGTCACATATAGGACATTTTCCACAAAAAATATAGGACAAATATAGGACACATTATATGAATAGTTTCGTTATGAAAAAAGAAATAATATATACATAATTAATTTATTTTTATCAATGATTTTGTTTTAAAAAAACCTCTCAAACAAAATTATAACTTACACCTGAAATGACTTTCCTGAAGTTGAAAGAATAATTTTTGAAAAAAGTGTACTTTGTAGACAAAAAAAAAAAAGTTAAATTTATTGATAATTAACATAGCAACTCACAATTTTTCCAGGGATAGAAGTGTCACAAACATAGCTTATATAAATAAACAAAAACTGTCTTTGTGTTGAGAACTAACAGGAAATAACCAATTCTTTGTAGCACAAATATACAAATATTTTGTTCTATAAAATTCCACAAAAAGAAAAGATTGCAAAAAGACTTTTAGAACATTCCGATCAGAAAATGTGCACACAAAAATATACCCGCGAAAACAAAAACCGAAAAAACCCACGCTGGAAAACAAAACAACTGCTGTTGCCAAACGCAAAATTCTAAAACCAACTTTAGAATTCGTTCTCGAAACTCCACCCACTACAGTGACGTCATATTGTTGTGGCCAATGAGAGAAGATGCTTGTTGCAGGATTTAGTGAGTTGCGTTTTTTAATTTGAAATTCGTTTGCACACGTACTTTCGACGAAAAATCCGAAGTCAGATAGTTTATTTACTGTTGTTTTAAAGAAATAAATTGGATTAAAAAAAAAAAGGAATATAGGAAATATAGAACATTTTCCAAAAATATAGGAAATATAGGACGATTTTCATACTTTTTTTGAAAATATAGGAAATATAGGATATATAGGACCACTTCGACCCCTGGATCTGTTCTAAGATTCAAACAATGGAGCTCGGAGCTATAAGACTACGGCTGCGGAGTTAGAGAGGAAAATGACGGACTCCAGGAATTTCAGAGTCTTCGACTCTTGATTCTCGATTACTTTCCCCAAAATCCCTCCGACTCTGCAGCCCCGAATATGACTCAATTCACCTGAAAGTGAAAAATTGAGGACTTTTAAGGGAAAAATAAGGAACTCCCCAAACGTGTCATTTTAACACTTTGACTGCAATTCTCCTGGGGACACTGGCTCTCAGATATAAGGTTCAAGCATAGTTCAAAAGTTCTTCAGCAGAACTGCTTAAAACAGTAAAAAAAAAAAAAAAGCTAAATGTCAAAGTTTAACAAATATGTTCACATATCTTTCTCAATTCAAAACTCAGAAATGACAACTTTAAAGAAATATATTTTCAGTAATACTTTTATTTTCGAGGTAAGAAACTCGAAAATAAAATTCTTTCACTCGACATCTTTGCTCTCGATGTCAAGTAAAAGAATTGTACTTGACATCGAGAGAACACAAGCCTGATTTTTAAAATGGTGAAATTGAAACCAACAGTAAAAAAGAGACAACAACAACAAAAAAAAATCTTATTTTTGAAGTTTGATGAAGTATTAAGAAAGTTATGGCATACTCCCCCTCCCCCTCAAATAGCCTTTAAAAATATTATACATGATTCTATTATTTAACCATGCTAAAATAAATGTTTTTTCTCTCCTGCTCTAATGCGTTGATAGTTAATGGGAAGATCAATCCCATGTCATTAATAAAATGGATGCCTCTCCTTTGTTAAAACATTAAAAAAAAGTTACAATGCGATTTACCACGTTAAAATTCACTACAGTTCAACAACAGAAATGTACAGCAAAATTCTAGTGAGTTGCGATTATTTTTTCATGGAAATTTGGAACAATTTTGGAGAAAAAATAAGAGATTAATACAATTTTTTTGAGCCACGGCGATTTGGATTTCACGACTTTTGCATAACGCGCATGACACACTATCAAACAGTGCCAGTGAGCCTCCACTTCGGGATGCTATGCATTGAAGCAATGTGTGAAAAAAAAAGAACTAGTTTTTATTTCCAATAAAAAAACACCTATAGCAATGGGAATTGTCTTTTTATTTTTCGCCGAAAAAGGTGAAATAGTGCCTTACGAATTGAGTTTAATAAAGTATTGATGAAGTTTTACCGTTGCCACACAAAACACTTTTCAGAAATACAGTAGAAGCCCGTTATAACGCACACCTTGGGACCAGAGCCTTTGCGTTATACAGGTTTTTGCGTTATATAGATCATTTCACAAATTTTAAAACTAATATTCAAGATATATCTATATATTAGCACTTCAGAATGAGTTTTATCTGCAGTGAGTGTTAAAGCAACCAATATTACATTTAGTCATTCACAAATAAATATGTTTCACAATCAAAATCTTCTATCAGCAGTTCTGCTAGCTTCATGGTTTGTATAACAGCTGCATTTTCAAGAGCCATCTGATAATTTCTGTTTATTTTTTAAACCTCAAAACCTATTGTTTACTTCTGAAAAGTAGTGCGGTTTATAGAGAATTGCGTTATATAGGTCGGCGTTATAACGGTCTTCTACTGTATCATACGATAATAATGATGAAACGACACAAGTGGAAGAAAGTTTCCGCGATGCTTCATAAAAGTGAGAATTCTACGTACCGTCTATGTCGTCGGGATCACTGGAGATGAGAATTTTCCCTGAAACACACATCCATAATGCATCAAACAGGTTTCATAGTACAAAGAAAATCGAGCAAAAAGCACAAAAAGTTTCGTTACCAGATCCGTCGTTGATCACTGCATCCGGCTGAGCCATGTGCAATTTCTCCTTCAATATCTGGAAGAAAGGTCGATTCTTTGTCATTTATTGAAGGAAGTTTCATCGACGATCACAAACCATAGACTAATAATAAGAGTAGACCGAGCTATGGCAACCCTTTTGCTGCTCATAAACCAAACCATGTGACTGGCGGGTATCCCAGCAACAGCGGGCGTTAATCGCAGCAGACGATCAACGAGAAATAAAATAAATAGAATTGATGGAACACGGAAGAATGATCTTTTATCGAGTCTGATTCGTAAATTTGTTACTCTAAGTTGTAAATATTTTGTTTATATAGTGAGTTTTTCGTTTAGATAGCATTGTGCATTTTCTTTAGTCCATTTCAATAACTCTCTAAGCAATTAAAGATGCAAGCGCCCGAAAAGAATCGGCAAACGGTAAGATTTTTACCTACCATTTCAATTTAAGATACCGATGAGTACATTTTTGCGTTAACGCAAAATGTTTACGCCAACGCTGACGCAGTAGTTCCGAATGAAGTCAAACTTACTGAAAACTGCGATCAAAAACTAATGACTCATGTCAAAATAATGCATAACTAAAAGAAAAACAGTTCAATCTCTGCACCTAGAAAAAAAAATTATAATGAAAACACATTACGTCTTAAAATACGTGTCGAGTGCCAAACTATAGATAATCCTGCCGTCTAGCAACCATGCTGCCAAAGTGTTCGTCAAGCCTCCCACCAGTCACATGATGTATCCACGAACCCATTTTTTTCATCAGCAAGTCTGGGAAAGCTCGGTCTACTCTTATTATTAGTCTATGTCACGAACACATTTCCAGTTTTAACACTAATGCCACAGAAGAGAAATAAATTGCATTGAATGTGCAATTTGCACCCTCATACTTCACAGGGCCAAGAGTTTTTCATGACATCACATAAAGGGGGAGGGGGGGGGGCAGAAGAAAAAATATAATTATAATTGATGTACCATCAACGTAAGAAAAACGAA
This sequence comes from Uloborus diversus, assembly GCF_026930045.1. NCBI lineage: Eukaryota > Metazoa > Arthropoda > Arachnida > Araneae > Uloboridae > Uloborus > Uloborus diversus. The sequence goes on from NW_026558209.1 coordinate 2,229,045, forward strand.
CATCATGTGAGGTGTTCAATCGTTTTGTTACGCAGAAAACAGCACCATTCTTTACCCGAGTTCAATGTGTATTGCTCCAACCACATTCAAATAGAATTCGAGTTCACCCCCATGTCCACAAACTTTGAACTCTGGTAATAAGAGGTATTGATTTCTGTTCAATAAAAAGGATTAAACAAACTTCCTGGACAGGGTTGGCTTTCTGCCGGCAGAAACTAGTTTTTGCCGTGCCAGTGGCAGAAACTGGTTATAACCGGTAAAAACCGGCAGAAACTGGTAAAAACCGGCAAAAACTTAAAAGCGTCTTTAATAACTAAAGTAATTATTAAATGATATTTGTTTAAGTCAACTCAGAAATTAAACTTCATTCAATCATTAAAAAAAATAAAATCCTATGCTAGTGCCCTTAATTTAGTTCAGAAAGGGAACTTTTCAATTGCAGATGCCCGAAAAATTTGGATTAATATTAGAAAGGAGGAGAAATAATTCGGGTGCTCAGGAAAGAGGAGTGACATACAGAATTAAACAGGCATTACTGATTGTCATTTGAATGCTTATGTAAGCTTCATCTAAATTGCTTGTGATTGAAATTATCGTGTGCTTCAAGAAGAAAGTGCCCGAATTTTACTTGCCAATATTATTGTACGATATTTTGCCCTTATGTCATAGCTTTGCAAAATAAATTGACCCTATTTCTCGAAACTTATTTTTCCAGTCAAATTTGTACCATTTTTATAGTTACTGCATGGTGGACCAGTTTAGAAAAATATGCACTAGATGAAAGTTTCACAAACATTGCTTGTTCCTTGGTGCATTGCCTCCTAGATCTTCTGTAGCAAGACTATTCTAAAATTTCTTATTTGTGCACGTTAAATTGAGAAACTGTTTAGATTATAGAAAACACCTTTTCTAAGAGCCAACAGCAGAGTTAAGACAATGTCACATTTAAGCTTTAACTGAGAAGATATTGTAATTAAAGTATGCTTTGGGGTTTACAACTAATTATGTTTTTCCATGCATTTTCTATTGTATGTCAGTAATTATTTTTTTGTCATTTTGTGAGTTTTTGCCAGTTTCTGCCACAAATGTGGCAGAAAGTGGTTTTTGCCATGCCGGTTTTAACCGGTTTCTACCAGTGGTTTTAACCGCTTCGGCAGAAACTTGCCAACCCTGTTCCTGGAACAAAAACGGACGAGATCATCCCATGTGGCTGAACGATAAATGTCTTGGGGAATACAAAGAGTAAAAACTGTTTGGCCTGTCAAAAATACAGATTTTACTCACTAAAATTTATAAAATACTGACAAACCTTAGCATAATAATTAACACTATTATGCTTCGTAAAAATGTACGCTTCTTTTATTTGTAGCGCAAGATAATGCATAATTTATAGAGCAAACGTTATCTGGTAGAAATTTGGATTTAAAGTTTTAGTTCAACTCCCTACAGTTACTCTACGACAATGAGTATGATTAACTAATGCCGCAACTAGGAAAGTAGATTCATTCAACAAATCTTATAAATATTTTAAAATATTACTAAGATTGTAGTTTTTCATAATCACATTTACTTTTTCTTTTAAAAATCAACCGAAATTTTTAAAAAAAATCTGAAATCAAGTAATAGAAGATATATGTATAAATTATACATTTAGCCCTGCTCATTTTTTGATTTGGTAAAAAGAAAAACTCTCTAAATTTGCAAGCATGGATAAAAAAAAAAAAAAAGAGTCTGCCTGGACTTACTTTTTCTTCTACAGTTTTGATTGTAGCTGTATGTGAATTCAGCATCACAAAAACCTGAAAAGTAAGGAGATCAATCAAGAATGTATTATGACATCATAAAAGAAGGGAAAAAGAAAAGAACAAATTATAACTGTAAGCTTTTACATTGATGACTGTATCGCTAAGAATTGTTTTCGTACTATGACGTACAGCCATCACTGTAAATTACTTATAATTACCTTTTTTACTTCCTTTTACAAAAAAGGAAGTATTGTATTCGCAAAAAAATTGTCACTCAAAAATCGACCTTCATTTCCATTTTGCTCACCCCCGAATGAATGTAGAGTTTATTTTTCAACCCGAACGCACATGGATATATGGCTAGGAACTTACACAAACCCGAAATATCCATTTTGACGATCCCCGAGTTAATTACAACGACTTTTCTCGTGACGTCTGTATGTACGTATGTGTGTATGTATGTCGCATAACTCCAGAACGGAATGTCCTAGAAAGTTGAAATTTGGTACTTGGACTTTTAGTGGAGTCTCGTTGTGCACCTTCCTTTTTGGTTGCATTCGGATGCTCCAAAGGGGGTCCTTTGCCCAGGGGTGATTGTGAGTTCATCAAAAAATACCTGAAAGTTTCAAAGCGAGAACGGGGGGGGGGGGGGTAATCTTTGACAATTATTACTTAAGTGCACCTTTGCCATGGTATTAAATAGTTCTGAGTCAAAATAGTGTGTGTACATTTGATTAAATTTTTAATGGGTTACAAAGTTACTTTTGAGCTGGTGTTATGCAAGTTATCTTGACATTTGTCCATCTTAAGGGATAGGTGTCCATCTTAAGGCTCTTGCAGGTATACTTGATGAGTATTATATAATTTTAAAAAATTGCGGAGGTAGGGAGATAAAAGCATAACAAAAAAAAAACATAATTCCGGTATTTTCGGGCATAAAAATACCAGAAATACGTCCGAAAATACCGGAAATTCGGTAAAATACCGGAACACAATCACCCCTGTTTGCCCCTTTTTGGGGGGAAACCATTGTTAATTTCAATGTAAACTCAAGTGGTGTTATAATTTGGTGGACACTTGCCGCCAGTCTTTTGGTCGCCAAGTTTTGTCGCCAACTTGGCAACAAATTTAGCGGGTTTTTTTTACTTTTAAATCTGGTTTCGATTTGGCCACTTTTGGTGATATTCAGAGAGTAAACTATTGAATCCCATTAAAATTGCCAATAATGGGAAAATGACATTAAATTGGAGTAAAAGGAAGTCATGTGATGCACACACATAAGCTCGTTTTCTTTTATTCTTAATTTACATTTTTTAGTATCAATCATGACGTGTATGATTTTCAATAAACAAAATGTAGATTGCTTTGACTAATTCTTTTGGATTTTTTCTAGCCAAAAGGGCTAATCGAATGGAACCTCGATTTTACGCATTCTGTCGGACAAGGGACATTGAGAGGAAAATAGAAATATGGGGTAGTGCGGTAAAAATCAAGACCTATTGCTTGAAAGCTGACATTTTAAGCATGAAATAGGGGGGGGGGGGGAATCTGAAATCTTAGCATATATGTTGTTTTGGTATACAATTTCATTTCTGGTGTGTTCTATACGAGAAATTTATGAAAATTTGCTTCTTAGTTTGCATTTTAAAATAAAAACTACTTTAGGGTTTTTTTTTAATGACTGAACATATTAAGGCGTAGAAGAATACCAGAACAAGCTTCAAATGGCTAAGAAACAAAGACCAGGGAAGAAAAAAAGGTGATGAAAGGGTTCATACTCTATTTGGATGAAAAAATTCCATGACTTTTCCATGACTTTTTCATGACACTTCATGAAAATTTTCATGACCTTGTTACATGAAGAGAATAGTACTATTTAATACCAAACTTGCCATTTTTTTTTGGAAATGAGCATTAGCAAAACTTCTATGTGAATGCCACTACCTGATTGAAAAAAATATCAGTGTACACCTAAAAAACTGAATAATTCTCACCTGTTTTCATCATGTAAGTTTAAGTTAAGTAAAACTACAGTGAATGATGCTTAAATGTCGACTATTTTTTTTACAAACAGGCAGAATGATAATGATTGGGGAAAAGGTTGAATGAATCAGTTTTTATCAGTTGTTTATCAGTTACTAAGTTTCAGTAAATTTGCTTCAAAAGTTACCTTTTAGTGTCAACTTGACAATTTTTTGGTTCTTTAAAATACCACATTCTTGTGTAAATTCATGTTTCTAAATCAGATATTTATTTAAAAACAAATAAATAAACAAATAAAAACATTTCATAGTAAATAAATCTTTTGATTTAAATGTACTTGTTCACTTTTTTGTATATTTTCAAATACATATAAATTAATAGGTTCAGAAATTCCAGAACATGTTTGAATAAAGACCCTGAACGTACCAGTGGGTCGCATGGATTAGTTTTGCCGGCCGTATATTGGGCACTACTGTTTTCGAGCATTAGAATTCCCCTATTTCTCTGTTCTATCGCCTGACTAAAGATTGTCCAAAACCTTCAATAAACTGAGATAAACTCTGATAAATTTTGAAATACAAATTTAGGAGTGATGGAAACGAACTGGGATGCAATGTTTTTCGAGATCGTTCAATTTTCCAGTTTAAATAGCTTTCATGGTGCAATACTAAATCACTCAAGATTTCTAATACTCTTTTTAGCGACTGTTACTTTTTCCCAGAACATTTTTCCATGACTGAAAATAAATTTCCATGACTCAGGACGGATTTCCGTCTTGGACAAAATTTCCAAGACGGAGGTCGGGACGGAAAGAAATTCTATTACTTTCCTTCAGTTTTTACTAAAAAAAGAAAAATTGAGTGTTCGAAAAATATGCTTTAACTGCAGGATCTTTCCATAACCACGAATTTACATGGACATTCTCTTGATTTTGCTCCATGAGCTTATTTTGTTTACAACGTGCTTTTGGAGGTGTGTGTCCTTTCGTTTTTTTTTTCTCATTTGCCAGTTCATTAATCGCCCATACCCTTCCCCCACCTTTCATTCTTTTCTGGTTTGTTCGCGCTATCTTGGGGAGACTTTCCAATCAAAACTGGTTTATGTTGCAAAAGTGAAAATCTTACGTCAAATGCGATTTTATTGCTGCAATAAAAAGATTTAAGATTGGCAGAAAAACTAATGGCCTGGAGCCCCGATTGCTTTTACGCCTAAAATTGCGTTTTTGGAACTTCAATTTCGAAATATTGCCGAAGGAGAGTTCTTGAACTCCGTCCCTTCGATAATGCATTCAAAAAGCGTGTAAATGTTATGAAAGACGGAGTACAATTTCGTTTTTAAAGCTTCAATTTCGGGGAGAGCCAGCTATAATATTTTTGAAGATCACCCAATATTGTGATTTTGGTACCCTGAACCTCCCCTTTCCCTGAACTTTACCAAAATGGCCTATCATTGCGCTTTTTAGACTTCAATTTAAAAAAAATTGATGTTTTTGAATTCGGGGAGAGCCCCCAGACCCCCAATTATTGGTGTTTTTTGGAACTACGATATCAAAACTCTTAAATATTACAATTAAAACTACTAGGTTCATATTGTTAGAAAAGTCAAAAGTGAAAAATTCAAAGTAAACACAGATTCCAAAACTGCCATACTCAAAATCTACAACATTTATGATCGTAAATTTTTCCTTAAGCACGCATGTGTGTTATGGGGGGGGGGGGGACTCAAAATATTTTCCGTCTTGAACACATCCCCAAACTTGCACCCATGCCCGTACAAACCCTGTGATGTTAGTCTTGTCGAGGAAAAATGATTTTAAAAAAATGCACTTTTTGAAAAGGGGTAATGCAAAATATGAAATTTTGACATTACCCGTATGGCAATTTTCACGGACCAAGGTAAAATCGGGGCTCTACTGTATTGGCCAGGACCCTGGTCTGAGTGCAATTGTACAGAACGAGATACTCACTTCGGTTCCTTTGGATGTACAGACGTAGCATTTGGGATTGGGCTTGCAGATCTCGCAGGAGGAAATGAACTTCTGCTTGCTGCAGTAATTTTCCGTCACGTAGCACTGCGGAGAAAACAATGTCGTCCAATCAACACATTTCTTAACGTCAAAAAGCTTTGTGATACACAACACTGTCATTTTAAGGGGTCACAGTACCTTTCAAACTTTTTTTTTTCAAATTTAAGTAAATTTTTTATTTCTTTCAAACCATAACATGCATAAGATAAATACCTTTGTGCTGAACAGTAAAGTAAGAGAAAACAACGTTAGAAGAAGCACAAATTTGTAAATTTGTTTTCTCTTTACTATAACATGCATACTTATTTTTTAATCAAACATTTATTTTCAAAATTTAAAAATATTGCCTACTTTTTTTAAACATTCAAAAAATTGGGAAAAATTTCAACTTTTTAAAATCCCTAAGGCTTTTGTATTTTTGCACTAATTAAAAAAAAGTTTTTTGCTAAACAATCACTATAATCATCTCTAAAAATCTGTGCATCCATTTGCTTATGAGTTCAATACGTAAAAAATCAAAGTTTAAAAACAAAAAAAAATTGGTTTTTAAAGGTTTAACAATCTTCAAACATTCGAGTAATTTATTAAATGCTTATCCAATGCACAGTTTTGTCAAATAGGTTATCCCAATTAGGAAAAGTATTGCTTTGAAGCTGTATCTTTAATAGAAAAAAATTCTTAGGGATTCTAATGACACGAAAACACAAAAAAACCATCATCGAGAAAAAGCAATTTAAAGTTTTTCTTTTGCATAAGAACACATAGCGAGCATGGCCTAAAACCACGCATCACTTTTTAAATATTTGAACGAAAGCAATGAAACTTTTCACCTGTGTTCAGAATAGTTTTTAGTTTTGAAATAAGCAATAAAACATTTTTTTGATTGTTTCATCATTTTTGAGGTACTGTAACCCCTTAAGCAGCGTTTGCATATTTTTGGAGGTGGCGACGTCAATAAAATATTTTCTTTTAGTAATTTTTATAAGAATAACAATACCTGGGTGGCAGAACAACTAATACATACATATGAAGAAATGATTTGTTATCCTAATATTTATTCACGTGTCGTCAGACTACGAAAGACAATGATTATAAGCTCTGTATGTGTAAAATAAGAAAATATGCAAATACAATTTGTGAAAATGTTCACAGCCAGATCATAAAAGGTTTGGAGAGATTCCCTGCAGCTGTGGTGTCTCACATTCAAGTTCGTAAGTTTTTGGGGTTACTTTTGACGTGAGACATTTTTTAAGCAGTCCCTATCAGAGTTCGCCAATATGTATCATGATATATATCCAATATTTATTTTGAAAACATTATGATATTTTGATATTTATTTTTTCAGCTGTGCTATTTTCAATATAAAAAGTATGTTAATCATAGTAATTTTGCTTCTTCATTATTAAAAATAACCAAAAAGTTATTTACTATATTTTATAATGTATAATACATCACTTACATAACAAAGTAATATAATATTCCTTTTTTACTTGAGTTTTATATTCATAAAATTATTAGTAATATAACAGTTTTAATTCATATTAAAAATGTCTAAACACTGTGCACCGACTAATGCATATTACTTATTTTTAAATCGCATAACTAAAAGCACTAACTGAAGAAAAATGAGTAAAACAGCTAATGCTAATTCAACTCCATTAAAACTGATAGAAATGTAAACTGAAATATTAGATATAAATAATGATTTTAAGTCTACATATTGCAATTATAATATCTCTTACATAATTAAAAACTGAGCGTATCTATGTATGTCCAAGCTTCTTCTCCCGAACGACAGTGAACGGACCATCGAACCAGGTATCGATGGATTCGTCATCTTCCCGTCTTCCTGTTTGGCTATTGAACATAATCCTCCGATAATAATGAGCGGAGATATCCATTAAAAACTATTAATTGGGACACTTAGATTTCGAAATAAAATCCATATTTTTCGAAGGCTTTCCTCCATTCAACTTATTATTCAGTGCTTCATCTCCACTTTCCGCAACGACGCTTTTATTAAAATGTATAGCGGTGAAGAAAATCATCGAGACGAAAGATCTGTTGCCATTTTTTTTCTCTCGAATATGCTCAGGTAAAATTCTTGTTTTTGTTTTGAGGCTTTTCCTGTAATCAGGGGATTTAAAATATTTACTTTTTGGGGGTTTTCCGCAATCTGTCGCAAAATTTCACTGACTTTTTTTTTGGTTTAAGCCTGAGTGTTGAACTTGAATCACTTGACATGACTTTTATTTTCGAGGTGGACCGTGCAAAGCCGGGGCGACGCAGCTAGTAAGAAATTAAAGAGTGATTTAAGGATGTGCATTTACAATTTTGAAGACTTTAGTTTGTGCTAATTGAATCAGATATATATATATCAAAATAGCTAATATTTTCGAACCCCAGTCCCTATCCGCTGCACAAAAAAAATATTTTCAACTGTTGGGAAAACTATTTTGCTCAAAAACTTTATGAGTAGCTTTGTAATTTCTTTTTTGGTCCCTATTCACTGCACGAAAACATGCTTGAGAGTACTCGCTGCAATGAGATTTTACTGTGTTCAAGAAGAAAATGAAAATAGTGACTGACCGTTCGACACTTGTTGAGGTCTCCCTGTAGGACTTTGAGGAGCTGCACCACGATGAGCCCAGCCACCACGGCATTGGTGGAGGCGATGGCAGGGATGATGTTGCCCGCAATCGCTGAAAACACACAGACATACAAACGGATATTCTTTGTACGATGAATGAAAGCAGAGTTCGTACTCAGTTTCAGAAATAAAATGAAGGAGTTTTGAAGGAGTAAAATGAGATTTTGAAGGAGTACTAATGGAGTGTCATTAAATGACGTCACACTTTTTTTCAATATATTTGACCATCAGCACCCTTTATCACAAAGTGTCACACTTCACCCCTAAATTCTCCTCTTGTCACGTCATATTTTTTAAACATATTGTTACAATAACTGTGTGATGTCATTTTATGTCACCCTCTCTCTTCCCCTCGTCACAATGTCATGAGTTCGTCTCCTCCTCAAAGCATGACATCACTTGTGGATGACCCTTCGTACAATATCATAACTACAGTTAACTAAACATTTTTTTTTAACGCAGTCACTTATTACAATACATCTACTTATCTATTTTTAAATATTTAAACAACAATTAGACAACCTGACTTTTGCTGCTGAGAGTGTGGTGGAGAGAAAAACAATAATCACAAAACTTGAAAAAATAGCCGAGCACCATTTTAGCATGTTTTACTTCACTTATGAAATGTCTTAGTCTTCTAATAAAATTCTCACCTTCAACTTTTATGAATTAACTACGATCCATTTGTAAATCAAAAAAAATAAATGCACGAAACGACTACATTAAAATTGCCTTAGTGACAAAGTTAGTTGTTGATCGAAGTATTTTTAGTTACTGTCATAGAGGAAAAGTATGTACTCTTGAACTCTAAAAAGAAGGAGTTTTGAAGGAGTCAAAACCAAAATGAAGGAGTTTGAAGGGCTCTTCAAAAATTTTTTATAAACGAAGGAGTATTGGAGGAGTTTTTGAAGGAGAGTACGAACCCTGTGAAAGTCTTAACATGGGAGCAAAACTTATTCAAACTGCTACTTATCGTATTCAAAGTAACTTTCGGGAGAAAAAAACTATGATATAAACAGACTTCACACTCCAAAATGGAAATGAAAATAAACACTTTAACCCCTTCAGTCGGGATTATGAAATATTGGACCAAAAATGTTGATATTTGATACACAGTGTACTATGGTAATGGGTATCTTATAGAAAAAATTTTGAGTCTGTAGGAGAAAAATTAAGAGAGTTATGGCACGTCCACTATTCCGCACTTATATTTTTGAAATCAATATTTCATATACAAAAACGATAAAATACCGAACAAACTTCGCTATAA